>NC_079172.1:59785681-59998181 GCF_947568905.1 Ostrea edulis
TTAGACCTCTGGCAAGGAAAGCGTTCTCAAAATATTGAGCGGACAGTATCTTCCTATGTCCAGAGTAGATTAACCCTTGACCTGAAAATCTACCCATAACCAACTCACAAATGGAATATCATTACGATCAAGTGAATGGTTCTCGATAATGAGCGGAACAACACGTGGTCTACTGACCGACAGGTGCAAAGCACTTTCTTTCAAGGGGGCATTAAAAACTCCAAGAGATCTCCTCCCTGATTAATAGCTGATGTGATGTTTTTTTAAACATTCTACTCACTTTATTGATCAAAATTGACAATTTCAGGGATTTTTGTCTTTTAAAAACCACGACCAATTGACACCTTTGCCCACTCTATAGGAAATAAAAGGCCTGGTGTTTTTCCTATTTGTATTACACAGTGACGTATACATGTCTTATGACAACCAATATCCCAACCTTTGATAAAGCCTGGAAAATGTTATCAATGGGTTTTTTTAAAATTTTATGTTTACAATTGAACCATGTCTATGTGTTATACCCCCAAAAAATTATTAGTCACTTGTTCATTCATATGCACAATTATAGCAATACTAGCTGTCAATTTGGTGTCGAAAAGTTTTGTTGTAAAATTATGACTTACTATTTTAATGACAGAAAAAATAAGGTATCTAAACTTTCGTAATTGATATTTGTGTTACAAAATCTATTCAGAGGCTCTGAATGAAGTAAAATCAAATTATTGTCTTCCCGAACATAAATTGATTTCTATATAATGCTATATATTCAACAGAACCGAAATCTTTAGATTGATAAAATCTTCAAACTTTTTTTTATTTTATCAATGATTATGGTTAAAGTTACACACATAACTATCATAATGGCACCTTTTTACAACAAAATAATTTTTTTTCAGATTTAGAGCTAGTATTGCTTTAATAGATATATATATCACAGCAAAGGCGCCAAGAAACCCCCAAAACGCCTCCATGCAAAACCACCAGCTCCTGCCGACTTATATGATTTCATATCACTGCGTACTCGATGCTTCTTTTCACGTACTTCTAACTTACATATAAATCATGCCCTGAAATGGGCGGTCATGTGATCAATTCTACTGAGGAGACGTTCGTCCCTCACAGGATTATCACATGACTGTCCCACTTCAAACCCCAGTGAAGTATGTGTTTCCAAAATGTGCTCTGGTGCAAGTTGACCGATGCAATTCAATATCGTACTCCCCAATTTTATCACATTGACCTAAACTTAGAAAGATGACATTTTCCCGCAATTTTAATTTTAACACAGGCTATTTTAACGATTTTCCTTTCAGAAAACATTAAGCAGACTTAGACAACATTCATATTTATGTCATAGATTTATCTTTTCAATATACGCGACAGAAAATCCTTTCTGACCAAAACTATCTGTTTTATGAAGAATGTGTATTTTAACTATTTTTTTACTGAAAATTTTTAAGATATGGTATGACTTTTCATGTCATATACTTCATATGATCTTTAATGTTATGAATCTGCATTGGGTATGGTCTTTTTTATGATACTTATGATGCTATAACATAACTGACCGGACTGTCCAACTGTATTCCTCTGTGGGTCAAATACTGTCACCCTGGCCTCGCGGTTGTTCAGATTTCCATGCGCAAACCAGACTTTGTTTTCCTGTTTATGACGTATCGTTATTTTTTCATCGCTGAAAAAAAAATAAAACAGCATTAAGGTAGCGACGGATAGCAACCACGTGATCAGTAAAAATTGTATGTTTTCACGTGAATTCATTTTCCGGAATTCCTTACTCTGTCATAGAATCTTAAACTTATGAAAGACGCACATTTCTGTGAGGGCAAGATGACTCAGATGGACTTACATGTAGTGATCCATGGGTCTCTTTCCATTGATATTAATTATTTATTGAAATATGAAATGGTTATTTAAACATATTTGGTGTATTATACTGTATAGTGATATAAATTTCTATCAAAAACTATGCATAGGTAATAGATTTGGTCCAGTTATTACAAGAAATTGTATGAAAAATAACAAAATATTTAGGCAATCATTGTGAGTGCGAAAAGGTCAACTGCAATAGCACACACTATATATCATTCTTAAGTGGCTTATAGAAACTTCTAGTATTGTGAGTTTGAATGCTCAATGTGGTAATTTGGGAATGCAAAATCTGACATAGTTTCAGATTAAACCTCATTTGGTCTATTTTTTTCTATTCAATATTTTAGATACTACTTGACTTATTGTAAAAATGAAATAAAATCAGAAATTTTATGAGCAGACTTGTGTTGTTGTCAGAAAATGCATGCCTGATAGTATTTGAGAAACGCCATATTTAGGGTAAATTTGGCCAATTGCCAAGTCGAATCATCCCAATGTTTTCCTTAAATGCATTTTGAATTTGTAATCAATGTTTATTTTTTATCTGTTTGTGTTTAATTTACATAACTATATATGACAAACAATATTTTTGGTGTCAATAAAAAAATTTATTGGCTTCTGTGTTAATTTGCTCAATTTTGGCATTTTTTGTCTTTTGGGGCTGCAAAAGAGGGAATTTCAATTTCGCTTTCCTCGAAAATTAACCTGATTACTTTTGTTGATTTTTTGATATGTTTTAGGATAAAGTCAAAATGTTATAATAAATAAAATTGAAAAAAATTCAATGAGCAGTTTTTTGGGGGGCTAGCTATCAATAGCTACCTTAAGGGCTTGACATACATCTATTACGTTGAGTACATTTGTATATAATATTTGAACCACGCCCCGAAAATTTTTATTGTACATCTATTCAGGATTCAATAATCTTAACATTCATGTCGCATGTAGATCCGGATTAGAATGAGTCCTTAGTACCTTCTGCTTGTCGTAAGAGGCGACTAAATGGGGCGGTGGCTTCGGATAAGGCCACAAAAAGAAAGGCCCCACGTCACAGTAAATGTGGCACGATTAAGTCCCCTCCCTGTTCAAAGGCCATAAGCGCCAAGCACAGGCCTAAATTTTGTAGCCCTTTACTAGGAATTGTGACGTCTCGATATGAATGAAAAATTCTCGAGCAGAAAGGTAAACAATATACAATCAATCTTAACATTCGTCTTACAAAGAATGTATGAAACTAAGGTCGTTATACTAGTACTTATATATACTTTGTATTCCTAATTACACAAGTTACCGTCTAACAACTCATTATCTGAATTGTGCGTGGCTGAGATGCTATCCTGTACACTAAAAGGTTGTTTTTTTTTCTAGAAGTAAACAACTCCATTCCTACATGTAGTGGTCCTGCAATGGTAACTGCATTACCAGGAATTTGGAGATACGACCGCAGTGTTCACTAACGAATGACCCTACTTTAAAACTGTACGGCGATAATACGATGTCGTAAAGGTGCAATACTCTATCTCGCCATCTTCACTAGCATGCTATCCTTCTGTCGACTTGTAGGCGATGATACGATGATGTATGGGGTGTAGGGCGATAATAAAATGAAGTATGGGGTGTAGGGCGATAATATGATGATGTATGGGGTGTAGGGCGATGATACGATGATGTATGGGGTGTAGGGCGATGATACGATGATGTATGGGGTGTAGGGCGATAATACGATGAAGTATGGGGTGTAGGGCGATAATATGATGATGTATGGGGTGTAGGGCGATGATACGATGATGCATGGGGTGTAGGGCGATGATACGATGATGTATGGGGTGTAGGGCGATAATACGATGAAGTATGGGGTGTAGGGCAATGATACGATGATGTATGGGGTGTAGAGCGATGATACGATGATGTATGGGGTGTAGGGCGATGATACGATGATATATGGGGTGTAGGGCGATAATACGATGAAGTATGGGGTGTAGGGCGATAATATGATGATGTATGGGGTGTAGGGCGATGATACGATGATGCATGGGGTGTAGGGCGATGATACGATGATGTATGGGGTGTAGGGCGATAATACGATGAAGTATGGGGTGTAGGGCAATGATACGATGATGTATGGGGTGTAGAGCGATGATACGATGAAGTATGGGGTGTAGGGCGATAATATGATGATGTATGGGGTGTAGGGCGATGATACGATGATGCATGGGGTGTAGGGCGATAATACGATGAAGTATGGGGTGTAGGGCAATGATACGGTGATGTATGGGGTGTAGAGCGATGATACGATGAAGTATGGGGTGTAGGGCGATGATACGATGATATATGGGGTGTAGGGCGATAATACGATGAAGTATGGGGTGTAGGGCAATGATACGATGATGTATGGGGTGTAGAGCGATGATACGATGAAGTATGGGGTGAAGATCTATCGCGTCACCGTCTCTGTGCCGTTGTGTCATCGCAGTGGCCATACAGGTCGTTAACGGGATAGCGCTTCCATAATGTTCACATACCTTATGCTTATTGCAGCGTTGTTTTTCATGGAATTAGTAAAATACTTGTTTGGAAGTATTCGCTCCTTCCTCAACCAGTCCTCCACGTTTGCCGAGTTGGTGTCATTGGTGAAAAAGTCGATTGACCAGAGAGGATGTCCGTACCGGTTAAACAACATCACTGAAACCTTCATTTAAATAAGCTTGTATTACCAATTGTCTTTTGATGAACATGCAATCAAAGTACTTGAATATTCGTGATTAAATTCGTCTACATTTTGAACGACCGTGGTTAAATTCGTCCAGACTTTCTACTCATAAATCGTGGCAAACAATCCTGTCGTTAAACAGATACTACACTGCAGCTGGTTTTCCACATCTTTATCGTGCGTGTTTTTAAAACATTTATTGATAAAATGATAGAAATCATATCAATGCTAACAATTTTGAACAATTTGAATGCGTCGGTTTGTTCTCAACTGTACTTTGAAGATCATCCGGAATTCAAAGACATTTTCATACTAACACGGACTTTTTAATGTATATTTACATCACGTCATTTTGAATGACAACAAATGCATTTTTCCTTTTTAGAGGGACTTGAATTGGGGGGGGGGGGGGGGGGGGAGTTACTGAGATATTTAATCAAATATATGATAGTATTTGATACGTGTGCAACATGGCAACAAATCAAAATACCAAAACCTGACGCAAAAAGATGTATTTGAGACATCTAAGCTTTTCAAAACGAGGTACGAGCTCTGTTTATGTTTACAGGTCACGTGACTATCGACATGACGCCACAGTTTATGTCTTCAGCGGGGGGAAATTAACGTTTTACAACGTGCTCACTTCCTAATTTGATTTTGATTAACCTATGTTGAGATGCATTTTAGAAATATTGGTGTTCTCACTTCCGCATGTGGTTTCCTGGCTAATGTCAGTTATATTTACAATACTTTTTCTCGTTTGTATGGAACTTTTTGTACAGAGGGGCGTCTTACAGAGGTCGTGGCACATCATGTGTACAATAAATTTTACATAAACGAAAGAAAGTATCTGTAAATATCTTATGTCGTGAATATTTATTACAATATTGCAAAATTGTACGCGATGTGACGTCATAACTCATAACAGTTTTGATGACTTTATTTATTATCATCCCTTAGTATGAGAATTCTATGCAACATCTAATCTGATTGGTCTAGACGGTCACGTGCCATGGATGATAAAACTTCATATCTCCATCTCAAACATCATATCTCCCCATCATATTTAACCTAATGGGCAGCTTCGATAATTCTCCATGAATTTTAAAACGTCAAGGTAGACAAAGTTTATTGTGACGTCACAATAAGTCCGAGTCATTGTACTTTCATAGCTCGTAAGGCAAAACATATGTGGGTCTCTGATACACAGTTCAATCGCCAGGTTTTAGTTGAAACAAAAAATCAACATTCAAGGAAAATGGAAATACAAAAACTGGTTATCATTTCATCGGAGTTTGTTGTTTGTACCTTCTAATACGTTAATACCGCGCCGGTATCACCGTGAGGGCGATCTCAGCTATGTGCAATGTATAGGTGAGCGGACTCCAATTTCAAATACATTTTTGTAGTCTTGCTTTGTTTCGGTATAATAAACAAGTCATTGCATGAATGTTCGGGAGATATGAAGATTTATTCACTCAAGAAAAATCATATTCCCCTCGGGCGTTGCTATTATACATTTATTGCATGATAGTGAGGGAGATATTATATATCCCTCACTATCATGCAATAAATGTATAATATCAAATAAACTGTATGTATGGTAATGGGTGATGAAAAAAGCGCGGACGAGGATTGGGCATTTTTGGAGACTTTATCCAAGTACACACAACACTAATCCGAGATTCCTCTGACTCTTACCCCCGCTTTTATATTTGACATGTGCGGGGGAGAGTCAGAGCGGACTCCATATTGAAAAGTGGGAATTCAACGACACCAGCTGGTGTCGCTGCTTTACCTACCTCTTACAACTTTATTTCGCGGATCTATCTAACAAGACGTGAGAATTCAGTTAACGGAAGATAAATCTATAAATAGATCATGATTAATACGATGCTATCGCCGTTTAAACGGCCCTAACACTGACAAATGGAGCATCACTTGAATTAGGTCGCCGCCTCGCCATTTGATTTCTTTGCGCATGACGTCAGCACATGTAAACACAAAATTCCATTGTTTAAACGGCGATAGCATCGTATTAATCATGATGTATTTGTAGAATAATCTTCCGATAACTGAATTCTCACGTCTTGGAAGATAGATCCGCGAAATAAAGTTGTAAGAGGTAGGTAAAGCAGCGACACCAGCTGGTGTCGCTGAATTCCCACTTTTCAATATGGAGTCCGCTCTGACTCTCCCCCGCAGAAGTCACAAAATAAAAGCGGGGTTAAGAGTCAGAGGAATCTCGGATTACACAACACGTGCTTTTTGCAGATGAGAATCATTACACATGCATTTACAGTGGCAGATCCAGGATTTCCGAAGAGAGGGATGCGAAAGTTAAGTATTAACCAAAACACTTAGCCATTTTGGGTGCCAAATCTCCAAACACCCTGTGTACAAACACGATTTTGGGCGACGGATTTTATGTAAATACAAAGTGTACCCTGTGTAAAAAGTATTTTTATTCCACTTTTTCAAAGAATATCTTTATTTCTATAATCAATCAACTATCAATAATTGTGCCCATACCCCTTCAAAGAAAATTATTTAAATACGACTTCGGGGTCCCTTTGAATAGCCACTTTTTCAATTAAAGGAACATTACGTTTCTTTTAATTAAGTAATGATTAATTATTATTTTAACGGTAACAACTTCGTGTTCCTATTGACACAGCAGTGTTTTTAAACTAAGATTTACAGTGTTGAGATTTGTCCTTTATCAATCAATACAAATGTACCTGCACTAGCCCCGCGTATGTCGTATATCCAACGGTCATACTGATACTAACGGTAAATTTTAGTTCGCGCCTGAGTTTTTCGCCCCATCCATTGTTACCCCTTTTCTCGCATAATCTTTCAGAATTCTGGGTCTACCCACCAAACGCTCTGCCAATGGACGCCATGCTGCGATGTTTACCTTCTGCGCACATGTGTCGCAATATTGAAAGGAGACTCGAGTCTTTTATTATGGGTCGTCAAAAAGTATAATTATATGTGATGAAACGATGCTTTTAAGCTTTAGAAATATTATTTGCGCAATGTCCATGCATTCAACTAAGAAACAAAACTTGAGAAAGTTGTGGCGAAATGGTCATTTCATGACTTTTGAGCAAAATGAGATGTACAGATGTAGTGTCTTTTTAAATTGGTATTTTACAAACGATTAGCTCTAAAAACCAAAAAATTATTTGGAACTTTCCAATATTTACAGAAAAAGTATGCCAGTTTATCGTATTGGGATCTTTGTTTATGGAAAGATCAAGAATGACCATGGGGATAGAATGTTGACGTCATCACAACCAAGGTATGCATGTCATCATTCCAGGTTTGCCGTATTCTACATTTTGTACTCTTTATAGGATTTATGAGCTTGATCAATGTTCGTTATCTTCACCTTATCAATGAAGGACATAACAGTAAAATTGCCGTGGGGATCCGGGTTAGAATAGGTCCTCAGTACCCCTTGCTTGTCGTAAAAGGCGATTAAATGAGACCGCAAAAACCGAGGCCCCGTGTCACAGCAGGAGTGGAACGATTAAGACCCCTCCCTGTTCCCGTAAGTAAATGAAAAATTCTTTGGCGGGACGTTAAACAATATGCAAACACAACAAATCATAACAGTAAATATCATATCAATATAGGCAGGAATATGTTATATAGATCATACCCACGGACAAGTTATCATAATACGTCATAATAGGAATACCTTGCCTATATCATTCATAGCATGAATATGTTTCAATACCTAAGGTCTTGCAGTTTGATAAGGTTGTTTTATCAAAAATCCGAAGAAGATTATGTCAAGGACATTTACAACTATATTTTTAAATTCACTGAGTCTTTTTTCTTATATTTCTTTAGTAATTGACATTGCTTTCATCATAGACAATAAAATTCATGTTTGTTGCAAACTAGTTCCATCCTGTTTTTAGTTCCCTCTGTCCGCGTGACCATCCCAAATATGGAGTGTCGTCAAGATCAAAGGGTGCTTTGGCTGTTCCGTTTAACGAAATGTTCATGACAACGATATGTTATTTCATTACTTATATCTAGTTTTTAAAAATATATAGACAATAACATTTATTTCTTGTTGTTCTATCGGATTATGAAGGTAGCAATCATTGCAGAAAAATTAACATAACCCGTTTACCCGTATTATGATTGTTTTCTGCAATGCTAGCTACATGTACCTTCATCACCTGATAAAATAACCAAGAAAGCATTTTATTGTTTTAATAACAGCTCTCAATCCTATAACAGACATGAATAGAGTTCAACTCTCCCATAACAATACCTTACATTCTTATTCTTTCCTTTTATAGATTTTGAAATGTGTAGAAAATATAGCTCATTTGATGATTTGTTTCCTAACCCAAGTCATTTTATTCTTTTCTGATAATTCAAAAAAAGATAGATGACTAATGTTATCAACTTTGAAATGATTGCGTATTCATCAAAAGCTACTAGGAGCCACCTTATATAGCAGATTGAATTCTTGTTTAGGAAGCAAATATTCTAGGGACGTGATTTGAGGATTATAATTGTTTTTTAACTCGGAAATGAATGCATGCATTATTAAATAAATGTATAAAATTATTAAATAAATGTATAAAATTATGATCATTTACAGGAAATGACTTGTACGAGTCATTTGGTCTCATTTCAATTATATAAGAATATTTGACCTAAATGACCTCTACCATTCCTTGAACTTGAGACCAGGGGCATTATGATGAATGGCGTGAATGAATGCTTATTATGGAATACGACTTGGTTGAATGGAATACGACTTCGTTGAATGAATACCAGGATTAATGACTTTGGTATTATTTCAAAGATTTGCTAGAATGAATATTACGATACAGGATTTTCTTGACGATCATTTACTGAATAAAAGAACATTGTGATACACGACTGATTCATTACAATATCAATTACAATTATAGTTACATGTTATATGATTAGCGACATGGTTAAATTAAAATCCTGATAAATAATAATTACGTATTCAGGTGTGTGGTACAACTTCGTCTTGTTCCACCAATCAATGTCTGAGTTTCTCAAAACGTCATCAAGGAACACATCTGCGAACCCATCTAACTGTCCGACCAATGCTTTATTCCAGACCTCTAGAAAATTCGTGTTGTTTCCCGGAATGCTGAGCAGCGGTTTTACATCGTAATCTAATTCAGAAATGATGAAGTTAATGTAAAAATCAGACTTAATGTATCTCCACCCTCCCCTGTGACATCATAAGATTTTGCAAAGTCAATAATTTAATAAGATTTATGCATGACAGGAACATACATTTTGTTGGGGTCTTTTTCAATAGTTATTGTGAAAAATCTTATTAATCATAAAATATTTCAAAAATCTAAGATATATATGAATAATCAATTATATGTTTCAAAACATTGAATTCAAGGGCAATAACTCTGTTTTCATTAAATTATTTGTCCAGTCTATTATGCGATATATTTTCTAAATTTTTCACCAACATTTTGTATATTTTTTAAGAAATAGTTTCATGAAATTGTTATGAATATTATTACATGGTTACAACCAGCTTTTTGTGAAATTTTGATAATGCTGTTTAAAGAAAATTGTAATTTTCTAACGTTGATAACAGGTATATTGTGCTAATTGATAAAAGATTTAACCTATAATTCTAGAAGGGTGGAATTACCTTAAATATTTAAATGATTTATCATATATATATATATATTAGATACCTTTTTGAATTAAAATTTCCTTTAAAATTTTCGTTTTTGCTTGACAATAGTATTTAAAAAAAAAACTGATTCACGATTTCCCCCAAAATTTGTTTTTCACTTTTAATGATCAAAATCTACTGTCTAATGTGTTTGAAAGATTTGACAAAATATTTTACAGAAGCTCATTATAGAGAGTTCATTATTTGTTGTGTCAACAAAGATTGAGGTATGTTATTATTTACAAAGTTTTGAAAAAGCATGGTTATCGATCTAAGTTTACGATTATAATATAATGATATTTCAAGCATTTGTTAGGTAAAATGTGCCATTCAAACGCAAATTTGTACATTTAGAAGGTATTTGCGACCTTCATTCTTTGAATGCTGTGCATATTGATGATAAAATGGTCATTTTACCTGTATCTTTCTGTAAAGTTTCTAGTGTTAATGATCAAACTTGAACAATATTATTGTGTTAACTCCATTAGTCTAGTGTTAATGATCAAACTTGAACAATAGTATAGTGTTTACTTCATTAGCTCTAGTGTTAATGTTTGAACTTGAACAATAGTATTGTTTTACTTACTTAATTATTTATTCTACTTAATCCGGACGATTCAGACCCTTTACAGTAGTGTCTATTCGAATTCTACAACAATGTGTGTTTTTTACCATTAAGTAGTCGAGCGTTATTAGGTAATTACCCGTATTGTAGACTGCCATGTGCTTGGCCCCTACACATGGTGATCTACACTCTATACTGCAGTGTCTTTGATCCACTGCAAATGTCTGATTATAACTCCTTCCACAGAAGCAGCGGGAATCTGCCTTTGGGGGAGAGAAAAAGCACCATTCAGTAGGAAAACTTTAATATATGTGTGGTTGGCAACGTGAGTTAGTACCCCAAGCTAATTATAGCAGCTCTGTTTATCAAACACTACTGTACAGCTGTTCAATGCAATAATTAGGCATACATAGGATCTGTATACCAACGTTGACATAAATGTCTACCCACAACGACCCTGTCTTCTGGCCTTCAAAATCAAATAGAATCAAGGCTTCTGTAGACAGTATCCTTCAATTTTCACTAAAATAAGATTCTAAACACTCCTCCTAGGCACCTGGTGTGTCCAGGGGCCGTGTTTGCCCAATTCTCTATTTTGTATTGCTTACAGGAGTTATGAATTTGATCACGGTTCGTTATCTTCACCTTCTTAAATACACGAAGTACATGTACCTCTGGCCTTTGTGACATAATCCAACTGCAACTGCCAATGAAATTGAATATCAAATACATTTGAAATTTTCTACAGAGAGGATTTCAGAATTCCTTCACCTTTAAATTTAACCTTGAAATCCAAGAGCAATCCACGTCTTCCAGCAAATTGATAAAATTCGGATCTGAGTTCTGTAGTATTGTCAACTGTTTTGAAAGTATATTTTTACTTTCTACATGAAAGAGGAATTATAAAAACAAACACATAACAGAGTTCATAGTGCTTGTTAATGTGCTAACGTTTGAGATGAAATCGAAATGGAAAAATCATGCAGAATTATATATTTTTTCATCCCTTGGGAATCCGGGTTATAATAGGTCCTCAGTACCCTTTGCTTGTCGTAAGAGGCGACCAAATGGGGCGGTCCTTCGGATGAGACCACAAAAACCGAGGTCCCGTGTCACAGCACACCTGCACGAAATATCCCTCCTTGTTCAATGACCATAAGCGTCGATCATAGGCCTAAATTTTGCAGCCCTTCACCGGCAATGGTCCATATGAGTGAAATGAGTTAAACAATATTCAATCAATCAATTAATTGAAAGCTTTAACTCCACATTATAGTCCTTTCCAAACCCTTTCTAAATTTGAACCGACTAAAAAACATGTCAGCTGGATAGGGCTGCTATTACTTTTTGAATAGGATTGTTAGTACTTTTTCCAAATTGAGAATTTTTACACAATCATTACAGAATAAACTAAACAAATATGTCTACTTTTTAAAAAAAAAAAGGGGGGGGGTAACCAATATGTACGTAAATTCGGGCGAGAGACCTACGTACTACCCAAAACCAACGAGCAATGTGGTATATCCATATTACAAGCCTGTCACGAGCGAATGATAAACGATCGTACCTTCACCTCTAAAACCACTAGCGCTTTACAAACAATATGCCAAGAATCTTTAATTTACCATCAGGCCAGCGTACTCCCAGTCTCTTTGCATGCAGCTCTGTACACAGCTGTGCACCGTAGTGGGACCTAAAACGTTACTTGCTTGGTTAAATCCGGTGAACTGCTCCATATGATTCGTGTACAAGTAGCAGCCCACGAAACCTGCAAAATATGGAAATATCACTATGTGAATATCAATGTTCATAGGGCATAATCTAGATCACCCAGACTCCTGTAAGTGACAGAAAGAAGTGTGGTAAAGTATCAAGATAATACTGTTTCAGTTAGAAGATACGAAGTAATATTCGTTTCTATTTAATGAGACACAGCATTAAAAACGTTCCCGTGGAGATCCGGGTTAGAATAGGTGTTCAGTATCCCTTACTTGTCGTAAGACGCGGCAAAATGGGGCGGTCCTTCAGATGAGACCAAACCGAGGCTTCGTAATACAGCAGGTGATAAAGACCCCTCCTTTCCCTGCTCAAAGATCCCGTGGGGATCCGGGTAGGAATAGGTCCTCAGTAACCCTTGCTTGTCGTAAGAGGCGACTAAATGGGGCGGTCCTTCGGATGAGACCGCAAAAACCGAGGCCCCGTGTCATAACAGGTGTGGCACGATGAAGATCCTTCCCTGCTCAAAGGCCATAAGTGCCGAGCATAGGCCTAAATTTTGCAGCCTTTCACCGGCAATTGTGACGTCTCAATATGAGTGAAATATTCTCGAGAGGGACGTTAAACAATATTCAATCAATCCCTGCTCAAAGACTGTAAACGCCAAGCTTAGGCCTACATTTTGCAGCCCCTCGCCGGCAATTGTGACGTCTCTATATGAGTGAAATATTCTCGAGAGGGACGTTAAACAATATTCAATCAATCCCTGCTCAAAGACTGTAAACGCCAAGCTTAGACCTACATTTTGTAGCCCCTCGCCGGCAATGGGTGACGTCTCCATTTGAGTGAAGAATTATCCAGAGGGACGTTAAACAATATACAAGCAAGCAATGCCACTTTCAAAACATTGCATCTAAATTCAATGTAAATGCATGTGTAGGAGTTAAAAAATCCTGTTTATCTGTAATGCTAATGATAAGAAATGGTGTGTAGACAGTTTATCATATCAGAACAGAAGATGCATTAAAAAGGCTTATTCAATCCTTCAATGGATGGTATACATGTACCAATAATGAGTTGACGCATGATAGTAAAAGATTGGTGGAACTTTCAGAAGAAAATGATCACATGTCCGTATGCAATCGATTCGTTCCCAGAAATTCAAGCATCAGTGTCCGTCAGCTAACATCCCAGACTGTATTCGTCAATGCTGGTACCGGACATCCATAACTGTACCTGCACACTAATGTCAAAGTCGGAATGTCAGAGCAAGATTTTCCGAAATGTTCAACCTATAGTAAATATGTTAATAATTACGGATGGTTTTTGAATGAAAAATACCCCATGTGTAAATATCAAGAAAAGAAAGCTGATTTCTATAATAAATCTACTGTATAGAAAGCTGAGATCGCCAAAATGTAAAATGTACTGGTGGGTGAAAATATCGAGGAAAATGTATCATAGACTCTAGACAAAGAGAATAAATCTAATTTCTATGCATAAATCCATTGTATAGATCGCCACAATCGCTGAAAGTAACATTTACGACAGTAGTCAAAACACACAAGTAAACCAGATATTATCCAAGTTTCTTTTATCAATACGAAGAAACAGGAAATTGAAATCAGGGTCTACATTATCCATTTCTGTACGCTACCTGTCCTGAAATCATAAGATATTTTTCATCCATGAGTGTACATTGTGAGTGTGCCTCAATTACAAAATCTACGACTTAATCTGTCCTGTATTCACAACATATTCCCCATCCATGACAGTACCTGTGCCTGACTAACAACATCCGCGACTGTACCTGTGCCTGACTAACAACATCCGCGACTGTACCTGTCCTGTATACACAAGATATTCTACATCCATGACTGTACCTGTGCCTGACTAACAACATCCACGACTGTACCTGTGCCTGATTTATAACATCCATGACTGTACCTGTCCTGTATACACAAGTTTCTAGACAGGCATGTCGTTCTCTGAATAATTTGTTTCTAGAAAGTCAAGTCGTACCCTGAACAACTTGTTTCTACAGGTAGAAAGTCAAGTCGTACTCTGGACAACTTGTTTCTTCAAGTTGTACTCTGAACAACTTTTTTCTAGAGAGTTAACTCGTACCCGGAACCACTTGTTTCTAGAAAGTCAAATCGTACTCTGAACAACTTGTTCCTGGAAAGTAAAGAAAGCGTAACAACAAACTGTATATAGAAGATGTGGTTCAACTTTCGGTAGAAGAATGTTCAGCTCTAATATATAGATGATTAATACATATTTATTTGCATAATGTAAAACTTATACGGTACCAATTTTGATGCACCAGATGCGCATTTCGACAAATAATGTCTCTTCAGTGATGCTCAACCGAAATGTTTGAAATCCGAAATAACTATGAAGTTTTAGAGCTAAATATAGCCAAAACCAGCGTGCCAAAAAAGTGGAGCCAAATTCGTCCAAGGATAAGAGCTATGCATGAGGGAGATAATCCTTAATTTTGAAATGAATTTCTAAATTTTATAACAGCAATTAAATATACATCCGTATTTTCAAGCTAGTAACGAAGTACTTAGCTACTGGGCTGTAGAGACCCTCGGGGACTAACAGTCCACCAGCAGAGGCCTCGACCCAGGGGTCATAATGTAAAACTTATACGGTACCAATTTTGATGCACCAGATGCGCATTTCGACAAATAATGTCTCTTCAGTGATGCTCAACCGAAGAGTTGTTATCAAAAAATATCCCCAAGCAGGCAAAGTCGTGCCAAAGAAGTAAATTTTGTCTACATTTAGTCCAGAACAAAGTTAAACAAACAGCTGATGAACAGTCTTTCAAGCTGTGTATAATGCCAAAACGGAGTCCAAGTAACTCAGAAAAGTTCACCATTATATCACTTCTTGATTTCGGACAATTTTGAAGTGACTTTGGAGCCATTAGGATAATCTATTAATTTAGACTATGTTATTGTTAGAAGGACTTCAGTGACATATTAAGGAGAACATATTTAAAGAGAAATCTGCGCTTATTTGACCTTTGATTCATAATACCTCTGAACGGTCATGACAAGATAATGTTGTTCCGAACATCTAGTACGTTAAATTCTTTGCCAGAGAACAGAACCGCCGACCAAGGACATATTTCAATATGCATCAACAATAATGCATGTCCCAAAGTAACGTGACTTTCATAGAATATCGTGTCATCCTGAATAGTTGATTAGTTTTGCCCCACAATATATTCAAATAAAGAAATTCATTAATATGATTCGTATATTAGTTTTGTAAGTTGTTTTTTATTTTTTTATTTTGGTGAAATAATTTTATTTTATAATTAACATAAATACTATATCATTCCCCCAAACATAGATTTATGAGTTACACTTTTATAATAAGATTTAAACACTTGGGGTTAAATCCATTTATCAAAGGGAAACGTATATTGATTTGCTGCTCGTTCATGATTCTATTCTCAGATTATTTAATTTTGTATCCACTCATTTTCACTCGTTCTGCCTCATTAACGATAACAAGTCGTTCCCGGGTTTTTAGTGCTGTCCTTAACTGTCAGGCTGTTATCTATCCTATGACGTCATATTGTGGTTTCGTCACATTCATCTGGAACAAATTCACCCTCCCTCCCATATCCCCCACTGTTTTAGGGGGGGGGGGGATCTGACACTGATAGTCGTGTACATAATTTTGTAGACTGGTTGATGATTATCATTCTGTTTGATTACGGGTACTGTTGTTTCGTTTTCTTTTGATTTATATCACAGGTCAAGTCAAACCTGACTGTTTTCATCAATGACTCCAAATCGCCATGGCTGCAGACAACGTTTCCACATGTTGGAGGCATTCTGGCTTACCAGTAGTGCTTCTATGTTAACTTTACATCAATTGATATTTTCATTTTCTATTATGGACTAGGTGAGCAAGCAATCTGAGCATCTGTTCCCAGGGCTAAAATATTTGCTTGATTTTAGGGATGCCCTCTAGGGCAAATATTGATGCCTGGCTCCCACATTTATAAGCAACCATGGCCAATCATCGCCAATAAACTTACAAAATATATGTTGCGTAGTCGTCATTTCATTGGGTAATTCCCCGTAGTTATTTTCTGCATTTCATCTTTGATAATAACATCATAGGCATTATGCCCTCGAAATCGAAGATTGGGGGCATCTAGTTTTTGACCTGTCTGTCTAGCAAAAAACTTTAACCTTGCATGGTCAGATCTTTTAATACATAAAAGGTACAAATTTCATATTTGGTACATGTATGTCTTGTGACAGGATCTTTCCATTGACACCAAAATCTTTGACTCAGTGACTTTTACATTTACCTTTGATCTACTTTTAGAAAATTCTGATTTAAGCCATATCTTTCAAATCGTAAGAGGTACTGTTAAGCATGTGCATTTTTTGTAAGATACAACAATACAAGATTTGTTGACTTTGTGACCTTGACCATTGACCTAGTTTCTGGAAATTTTCAAAAAACACTTCAACCTTGGTCATATCTTTTACAGTATAAAAAGTACATCTTACATATTTAGCATGTATATTTCTTGTTTCAAAACCTTTCCATTGGTACCAAATCTTTGACCCGGTGACCTTCACATTGATCTTTGACCTACATTAGAAAATCTAATGAAAGCCATATCTTTCAAACCGTAAGGTACTGCTTTCATGTTTAGCAACGTCTCCACATGAGTGAATAATTCTCGAGAGGGACGTTAAACAATATCAAATCAATCAATCATGTTTAGCATGCACATTTCTTGTGAGAAGACCTTTCCATTTGTAGCAACTTTGTTGACATTCTGACCTTGAAATTGACCTCTGACCTACTTTGAAAATTATTCACTGAAAAGTTGTAATCCGGGGGCATCAGTGTTTCGCAAACACGTCTAGTTTATAAATGAGATTTTCTTTTCTTGATGTTTGTTATATTTCAATGGTCTTTTTTTTTTCTTTTATAAAACCATTATAATGGTTAAAAGAGGTTCATAGATTGATAAAATACTTTAATGAAATAAAGAGAATTAATTTCTAATTTACGAATCAATCTATTTTCATTAAAACATTTTCTCTCTCTGATCCTAAAACCCGCGATTCTCACTTTTAAAAGCCGAGAGTTTGGCGAAGGAGTAATCACTACCTATCTTTCTTCGATAAAAATCAGAAATTTGAGCAAGCATGCACCATACTTTAATTGAAAAATCACCAAGAGCAATAATAAATATTTAATATTTCTCGAAACATTGCGACTTTTCGGACTTGATCTAAATTACTTAATTTCGATACACGAAAAAAAAAAAAAAGATATATAGAAATAGCATATATTTTCAAGTTCATATTTCGACGTATTCAGGGAATAGATTATATCGCATTTAGACCTTTCATCAGAAAATTTATTTCAAACGTTACGTTATAACAGGTAGGGACGTTCTATTTTGAGATATATTTTAATAGATCATATAAAAATACCATGTTACTAGTTCTCAATATTTGAAGTAATTCTGAAGATAATGCATCTAAAGAAACACAGATAAGGTATGTTTTACTAGGTTCTAATCTAATTTGAATACTTAATATTGAAGGAATGTTTAAGTTGGAATAAATTAACTATTAGAGTCATTCTGGGAAGAGAAAATTCACTCACCGTAATTTGGAATATACGCTCCATCTACAAATCCGATAAAGAATCTTGTAAAACAAACTGTTACGTATAATAATGACTGCATATAGAAATGAGACGACTTGTACATAGCTGTCAGCATTTTTAGCTATGTTCTTCTGGCAAACTCTACCGAAACGACTTTCATCCTGGCAAAGCAATTCCAGAGGTTAATGTCTCGTATAACAAATTTACGTAACAACTTTATTCGTCTATAATGTGAGAACCTAATGGAAATGCTGCCGAGGAGCGCGACTATTTAAATTTACCGTTCCAGTATCGAAGTATATACATAAATTATTATCTTACTAGGATGTCGCTTTTGAATTTTAGATGTCCTTTATGTAATTTTCACCATGTTTCCTGGTATTCTACACAATGTGATTCTTTGAAATGAACATGCAAGTCACAACTAGATCGATTTAATACAATCGGTAATCTAAAACGTAATGACGAGTTAATTATCTCGTTGTCACGAGATGTCCATCTAAAAATCGAATTTCATTTTTGAAAATACGCTTTTATGAGGACACTTCATAAAAGCGCGCCAGCCGTTCATGCACTTGTGGTGGTTGCTTGTATACTGTTTAACTGGAGAATTTTTCACTTCTATGGGGACGTCTCACTTACGTATTTTCCAGTTTGTTTCTTTTATTTCCAGTCTACATTCCTATCGTGTTACTATATTTATCTGTATTCATATGCGCATTGTTCACAACTGCAACGCATTCATGAGGAAATGGCTATCATTACAATTTGTGGAGATATCTAAGGCAAAACATTGGAAATGTAGATATCTCACCATAACGACTATAATAGGAAATTCATTTCGTTACGAGAAAATTCTGGTTTTGCATGAATGTAACTCCGTTGAGATAAAAATGCAGTTCCAAAGATGTTGTAAACAATTGGGCATAAGGATTGTATGTCTACTCGCCTTGAAACTAAAGTCACAAGTACTTGAATATTATATTTCATTTGAGGTCGAGGCATTCTCCTCTTGATTAAGATTGCATTGACTCGACAAATATTGCATAACAAATTACGCACTTTATCTACTTTTTAATAAAAGTATATTCATATTCAACAACGATTTAGTTTAACGATTTCCGTGAATCGATCTACACCCTTCTGGGAATGGTCTAAGTTGTGTTTAATTCATGATATTTTGAATTAGTTTACAAAAGGTAAAACAACAATATGTAACCTGCACAACATGAGTTTTAAACATAAATAGATTTGACAGATAAACAGATAAAGATAAACAAATTTGACCTTGATGAAAAACATTTCGTACATTCATACAGCAATGCATAATTATACTCAATGTGTAGTTCATAATATATGTAGCTAATGGTACCTTCACATTCACGGATTTTTCTTACGAATCCTTACGTATTCCACAAATCCGTAAAAGTACACGGATTGTTACGATTTAGACATTTTAAAGAGCTGCTTAAACACGTTTTAAGAGTATTTACGGGCCATTTACGGTTTATTACGAGTTCTTGCGATGCATTTACGGCACACATTTACGATTTGTTCCGAGTGAACACGGATAAATACGAGCTATTTACGACATTTTACGAGCTTTTTATGGATTGTTACGAGTATATTACGGTAATGTACGATTTCGCATAGCTTTTACGTGTAATCACGACCTGTTAACATGTTGATAACGTGCTGTTACGAATAGTTAGGTGTTAGTTACGATTGTTTACGTTTTTGACTCTAAGGTATTCGCAATTGGCTTTGTATCATCATTTGACAACTGACATTACTTGTAACAGCATGTATGTATATTGTATGCAAGATGTGTAACTTTTTTTATGTCTTGATAACAACTGAAAGAAACTGTCAGATTTTGCGTCTTTTATACCTTTCCTTAATCGTAAAGTTTAACTATGACTCGTAAAGTAATCGTGTCTATACGTAAAGTGCTCGTAATGACTCTGAACAATCCGTAAAACGATTGTAACCCGACGTGAATGAAATTATAAATATCACTCAGGCATTCGTAATAATCCGTAAACAACTCGTAAACTATCCGTAACATATCGTAAACTAACCGCAAAGATTCGTAAAAAAAACTTTTTACGAGTGATTTACGTGTTCTTGCGACCAGTTTACGATACTTACGGATTGTTACAAGTTATTTACGGTTTATTTACGGAAAATGAAATCCGTGGACAATCGTGAAATATTTTTTATTTTTTGACATGTCAAAAAATTTGCCCCTACTTTCACGGATCCTTACGAGTGTGTGTGAGTTGTGACGAGTTATTAACGGATACCAACGAATGATTTACGAATGCTTGCGGTTGACTACGAGTCGGAGATCCGTAAGTACTCGTAAGAAAAATCCGTGAGTGTGAAAGTGGTATGAATTAAGGCCCTGTCACGATTTTGAGATACCATAGCAAAAATTCATAAATCGCAGCAATTCGGGGTTTATCGTAGAGATTGCCGTTGGTTATCTTCCTGCATCGCAGCGAATCGACAAACGCGGCCAGTGTTTCAAGCATGTTCAAAACTATCGTGGCCACGGTATGGTTTTTCAGCAATCGTAGACCATCGCACGAGACTGCACTCGTGCACATATTCGTAGTTAATCTTCGACATCCGTAAGACACGCGCGGAACTTCGTTGTACTTGTGACACTGTGAATGTCCCACGAGTTACTTCGAATGAATTGAAATGTCATGTGATTTGATGCGAGTACGATAAGAACACGGGCGATTGATGGCGAGTGCAGTACGAGTTCTGCGCGATTAAACTACGAGACTGTACGAAAACTGAATGTACACGTTGAATTATAAAGCAAGTTGTCTAAACCTTGTCAAAAATCAAAATGCCACCAAGGTAGAAGGATAATAATAGAAAGCAAAACGAAACAGGGAATCGCCCTTTTTGCTGAATTGCAGTAGTGCTTCAATGCAACCTCTGTGTTTTTACTGATTTAGTTGCTCGATTGCCTCCAACAGTGTTGTCCAAATCTGTAAATCTCTCCAGGTCCCTGGGACCACATGATAATTATTGTCCTTCTGATCAAGATTTCCGTTTTATAGATTTGAAAATCTCAATCTCATCAAATTGTGATTTATTGTATCTTGTTTAACGCCCCTCTCGAGAATTTTTCAATCATATGGAGACGTCACCAAGAACGGTGACGGGCTTCAAATTTAGTCCTTTCCTCGGCGCTTACAGCCATTGAGCAGTGAGGATTCTTTAGCGTACCACACCTACTGTGACACTGAACATCCGATTTTAAGGTCATCTCCGAGGACCCGTGACATTCACACCTAATGCCGAGCGTTTAGCGATAGAATTGTCACTACCTGTTTTAACGACTTATGTCTGTCGCGGTCGGGATTCGAACTCCGACCTTCCGCATGCGTGGCGAACGCTCTACCACTACCGCGGCGGTTCATGAAATTGTGAAGACAACATGCTAGCACAATAGGTGAAATAGTTTCTGGTTCTTGGCGCATGGAACATAAAGGACATTAAGGTATTCAATGTATAATGACCATATTTCATATCTAATAAATGGATGGTGGAATTTTTGTAATCATGGTATCATTTTGAAGGGTTCATCAAATAAAAATAATCCACCATAGGAATTTTCAAAATTTTGTTTACTGCTTGATTTATTTCACATAGAATTTAACATTGAAGTATATGGGGAAAGCATGTTTTATTACAATATTTGAAAAAGAAATTATATTTTCATATAAATCTCTCGGTAGAAAGTTATAAACACTTTCTCTTAGTGAAAATATGAAATAAAATTAATCATTGACCACACACATTTTTAGAAAATTAGATTTTTCTTATTTTTACAAAGGGCAGACAACTCTTCCAAAAAGTCTTAAGTGCAAAAAGGTCAACTTCTAATCATTTACCATTCATGTGAATTTCATCTGCTTCACTTTCATCATTATTTAACAATAAACATTTATGTTGATCTAAATCCTTCAAAATTGTTCATTATCCTTTCATTATACATGGAATACCTTAACATCAGTTGGCGAGTATCCCAAAACATTTTCTACAACGCCCCTTGCTTGCTCTACTAAGTTTATAATTGAATACACGCTCATTGGTTACGTTCCTTCTTGAGAATGATTTCATGAGATGGAAGGCGTCATCACCAATGATGAAAAACGGGATGTCTCCATCATCATATGGAAGAGGGACAGCCTCTGGAAACCCAACTGTTTCAATTTTAAAATGTTTTCAATTTTTTCAACTATTTTCAATTACATCTTTTAGTTCTGATTTGTTACATACAGTAGCATCTGATACAGAGGCGTTTGCACCTACGTCACCCCAAATAAATTTATAATCAGCATCAACAAGCCCCATAAGAAGAGGGAGTGAACCGCATTTCGCGGGCATTTTATATCAACAGGCTTCCCATCCAAAGCACAAAGAACATGGTCAAAGTTCCATCTCGCTCTGAACTTTTCACCTATCTGTTGTCACTCGTGTAGTTGTTGGACAGGCACTTGCTTCATTAGCATTATTCTGCTATTATGATTTCACAAACTTCTCGAATTAACAAAGAAATCGTATTGTTCCTAACGCATCGTTCACACTGCTCCACTTTCTCCTGAACATCTCTGTACATGTTGGACCAATAGATAACCAGTAAGTTTTATCTCCTCCCTGGTGAAAGATGCCGTCATGAAGTCCTTTAAGAACCATGTGTTTGTACTTGTTTGGTAGAACTACCTGTCTTACCTTTTCTCCATTCACTGTCGTTTCTTTATATAGAACTTCTCTATCAATGACTAAAAGGTTTCCATTTCCTTAAGAATGACTTGACGTCACTAGATTCCTGTTGTAAATTCTTACCTGAAGGTTTCTCTCTTCTACTAACAAAGTACTATGTTTATGTAAGGATCATCTTTCTGTTCCTCACTCCAGTTTACCGTAGCCATCTCTTCATATGATAATTCAAAGCTGATATCATGATCTATTGGCTTTAACGACTTCCCAATTACAAAACTCGCTGTAAGTGGAGTGTCCTTAACAAATGCTGCACTAGATATTGCTCATACGACATCTGCAAACATTTCCTACTGTTGTGGATTCCTAGATTCCTAGATAATCCACCCGCATCTTTATGAAGCTTACCTGCTTTGTACTTAATCTTGAAATTATTGGCTGAAAGTGATGCTAACCAACGATGAGGAGTGTCACCTAACTTAGCTGTGTTGCCTCAAACCTATTCTCATATAAGTAATCATGGAACTTGTCTACTACAGCCCATTTCAGACACAGAAATTTCAGCTCATGAGCTGGATAATGTTTCTCTGGTGCTCTTCATTCCTTGCTTCCATAAGCAATAACCCACTTTATGCCGGTTTCCTCCTGATAAAGAAGTTGCATCAACATTCAGTAGAGAAATCAGCATAAGCAAGGATAGGAGGGTCTGTAAGCTTTTGAACAATATTATTAAAAGAATTCTGTTCTATCTCACTCCATTTTCATTCTACTTTCTATCTTGACCTTGCCTTTGTCTTGGAAATTTTATTGGTAGGTTGTCCAATCAAAAAGATCATTCAGAGGTTTGACGATTCTGACGTAATCCTGTATAAATCTGCAATAATATCCAGTAAAACCTAGAAAATATCTTTAGAGTTTTGCAATTGAATGGTACTAGCTAATATCTGAGACATGGAGTTTTATCTGGATTAGTCGGTAACCCTTTTTCAGACACCACATGACCCAAATACCGACGTAAACTTTTTTTTAAAAATCACATTTTTTTGGATTAAGTTTTAACTTGTACCCATGTAATCTTTGAAAAACAGATTCTAATATTTCAAAAATTCTTTGAAAATGTACTGGAAACAAGAGGCCCAAGGGCCTAGAATCGCTCTTCTGATAAATTGTACAACCCCACCATTTCTATTCTTACCCTCTTAGTATTCTAAATCTTTAGTTAAATCCTAAGAATTCAAAAAAAGTAGGTCAATGTGACCTACTTTTTGGTTTACACATTTTGAGAACCCAAGAAATATCAACTGACAAAGTTTGATGATTTTAAGCCAATTAGTATCTGAATATTGAAATATAGCTGTCAAATTCCAATCGTAGGTCATGGTGACCTACTTTTTGGTCAGCGAACTCCGAACATGCAAGACCCATCAACTGACAAAGTTTGATGACTGTAGGTCAAATAGTATCTGAAATATATAAATATAGCCGTCCAATTCCAAAAGTAGGTCAAGTTGACCTACTTTTTGGTCGAAACCCTTCGAACATGCAAGACCCAACAACTGACAAAGTTTGATGACTGTAGATCAAATAGTATCTGAAATATATAAATATAGCCGTCAAATTCCAAAAGTAGGTCAAGTTGACCTACTTTTTGGACGACACACTCCGTAGACTCAAGATGCATCAACTGTCAAAGTTTGATGATTGTAGGTCAATTAGTGACTGAAATATATAAATATAACTGTCAAATGCCAAAAGTAGGTCACAGTGACCTACTTTTTGGTCGATACACTCCGAAGACTCAAGATGCATCAACTGACAAAGTTTGATGATTGTAGGTCAAATAGTGTCTGAAATATAGTAATTTAGCTGTCAAATACCAAAAGTAGGTCACAGTGACCTACTTTTTGGTCGACACACACCGAAGACTGAAGACGCATCAACTGACAAAGTTTGATGATCCTAGATTTTACAGTGCCCAAAATATGCATCTAAAATTAAAAATGTGAAATTTGAATATCTGCAAAATTCAAAAAGTAGGTCACCCTGACCTACTTTTGAGACAACTTGACACAAGGTTCTAAGATGCATCAACTGTCAAAATTTGATGATCCTAGTCCTTATAATGACTAAAATATCAAAGATTTAAGGAAATATAAATTTAGGTCAACTTTGAAGTGACCTTGAGACCACGCCCTTTGCCCCAGGGTAATGCCTTGAACAATTTTTAATCTACAACATATCCTCATCCTTATGTGTAAGTTTGGTGATAATCTGCCCAGTGGTTCTTGAGAAGAAGATTTTTTAGCAACCACTACTTTTGTTTGTATTTTCCTGATTATCTCCCCTTGTTAAAGGGTTACATCCCTCTATTTAGTATGTATGAAAGTCCTTGGGTCAATGATACCCTGTAACAAATTTGAAAAAAAATTGGCCAAGGGGTTCTTGAGTTATAGCCCTTTTTCTAAAAAGTTTACGCACACCGCACAAATGGCCATAGCATTAGCTCTTTGAGCCTTCGGCTCAGAAGAGCTAAAAATTAAAATGTCATGAAGAAAAATTCCTTCAAATCCATGTCACCAATACACATTTCCATCCGTTTCTAGAATGTAGCAGGTGCGTTGGTTAGACCAAATGACATCATATTACAACCAAAGGGCTTACCGTAAATGCTGTTTTCATCTTGTCTTCCTCTTTTACTTCGGCTTGCCAGTAGCTAGATTTAAGGTCTAATTTTATCATCACCATACATTTTGATTATCCAGGACAAATTAATTCTTTTGCAAGGGTGATGTCTGGCTGTCCTGTCGAGGTCGAAGTTTGTTTATTCAAACTTGGCGATCTATTGAACTGATCCTATCCAATCTTGTAGACTCTAGGTCTCGTTTTATTAACTCATCTCATGTCAGATTTGGTCTGCCTGGAGCTCGATATCCAGTGACATTCAATGTACGAATCTGTGATATCCAACCTGCACAGCGCTCAACATGCCCTAACCATCTCAGCCTACAAGTTTGGATAACATCAGAGATGTTTCTGATGTTCAGCTGAGTAATAAGAGACTCAAAGGTGACATTCACTTCAGGATTAACAAGGCAGATCCATCTTATTATAGCTTTGTCGTTGCATATTAGTTTCCTTAATGTGGCTGCTGTTAATGCCTATGTTTTGGAATCATATAGCAACAAAGGTTTAATGTAAGTTGAGTATAGATTGCCTCTGCGTGTGATTGTCAGATTTTTGTTCGTCAGAATTGAAAGAAGCTTTTAGAATTTCTTCAAACAGACTTACATCGTGATGAAATGTGAAGATAACGATTAGTGATCAATCTCATAACTCCTACATTATAAGCAATACAAAATAGATAGTTGGGCAAACAAGAACCCCTGGAGACATCAGAGGTAGGATTAAGTGCCAAGGAGGAATAAGCATCCCCTGTCGACCGGTCACACCTGCCCTGTGCCCTATATCTTGAACAGGTAAACGGAGTTATCCATAGTCAAAATCAGTGTGCCAAGACGGTCTAACAATCGGTATGAAACACTTCAGACAGCATTTGACCCAATGATAGGTTGTATTGGCAAACTAAATCTTTATAAAGACCATAGAATTTGCGAAATGCTGTCTTAAAACGAGACTGTTGAAACCCCTGTACCATCAACTTGTTTTTCAGTAGCTTGCCTTGATTTTGAAAACTAACCATACGCAGAACAAGCTCTTGCGTACAAAATAAGATGAGAGATATAAACAGCATATGAAGGTGATAATGTTATATTGCTACATAGATATAGGAAGTTGACGATGGAGAAGCTGAAATCATCCCGTTTGTCATAAAGTTGTTAGTTTGCCGTTAATATCTACTTTCAATAAAATAACTAACTATAAAACAGAAGTGGACAACCCTGTGGTGTCTTTTATTTCGAGTTCACAGAGATATATCGAATTGACATATGAATGAAAATTATTATTGTCAATAGATAAAACATCGTCGATATATCTTAATGTCGAATTGAAGGCCACAGCAAGAGATTTATTTTTCTTACGTAGAAGTTTTTTAATGAAAGGTGAAGATAACAGACAGTGATCAATCTCATAAATCCCATAAGTAATACAAAATAGATAGTTGGGCAAACACGGACCCCTGGACACACCAGAGGTGGGATCAGGTGCCTAGAAGAAGTAAGCATCCCCTGTCAACCGGTCACACCCGCCATGAGCCCTATATCTTGATCAGATAAACGGAGTTATACGTAGCCAAAATCAATGTGCCACGAACGGTCTAACAATCGGTATGAAACAATTCAGACAGCATTTGACCCAATGATAGCTTGTATTGTCAAACTAGATCGTAACAACGACCATAGAATTTGCGAAATTCTGACTTTAAACGAGACTGTTGAAACCCCTCCACCATCATCTTATTTGTCAGTAGCTTGCCTCGATTTAAAAATTGACCATACACAGAACAAGCTTTTGCATATCGAATCAGTAGAATAAATTCTGCTTCATATGAATATAAAAACAGGTCAGTTAATAAAGGAGACAATTCGTGCTCATGGGAATTCCAACAGACTGCTGGAAGACCTTATCACCAAAGACCACGAAGATATTGTCAATGAGGAACTCTAGAATATTTTGTATCTCAACTTCAGAGTACTTTTGCGTGGAATCAGAGTGATGTTGTGTAATATTTTGGATGGCTAATCACTATATATGAATATTTCTGTTTTCCAATTTTGTTGAAGAAGCAACTGTCTATGATGTCAAAAAGTCTGGTCTTTGATTTATCGTGAGGAATGGCCGTGTAAAGTGTTGAAAAGTCATACGTTTTGATGTTGTTTTGAGAAAAGTTTTGCTATTTCAAGTTTACTGAAAATTCTGTAGAATTTTTTAGAATCCACATTTTATTTACACCACTTCTGGCATATATAGTCGCACAGTAAGTTTGAAGTTTATCCCACACAGCTATTAATCTTTTCGTGAGGAGCAAAGATAGGGGCAACTCATATTCATTCGACCCATTGACTGGGATGTTGAAATCCCTCGTCAGATGACAAAGTAACAGAAGTCTGCTACAACTTCGAGTATGTCCTCACCAATTTTTACCTCTGTCATGGGCCTACCATCTATAGGTCGAGCGAGTCCATGACAGCGCGGCATTTGTATCTTGGATCAGGTTTAAGAGGACCATTGATTTCACAACATTTCTTATGGACCCAGCATGAGCAGCTGTTACAGAAGATGGAGTTAATGTCTGTGCCTTTTAGGCAGACTGAATATGGGTGCTTTCCTGGTCTTCTCATAGATTCCATATTCAAGCTTGATATCATCACTTTGGTCTTGTCCACACTTTCTCCTTCAAACTTTTCTTCCACTCGGCCATTCTTTCGATCAGCGACTCAATGGAGGTCTCAATAACTGCTAGAGTGTCAGTATACATGAGCTCCGATGGGCAGATTTTACGAAATTGAGGTGACAGTGCTTCTAGTACAACAATAAACAGCAACGAACTCAAAACATCCTTGATGAACACTAAGCGTGACATGAAACTAAAATATTTGGTACCTACATGAACCAACCTCTCCAAAGTATTCTCTATCCTAGCTAGTGTATTGGCATCTCGTATTGTTCTGTTGTTATGTTTTCTAAAACACTTCAAGATCCATCCGCTTTCCTGCGTAACACTACATTGGAACAATACGGACTACTGGACTTACGGATCGTTCCTGCCTCTAACATCTCTTTTAGTGTCTGTCTTTTCTCCTCAATCGTCCCTGGAGGAATTCGTTTATGTGGCTCCTTAAACGAAACTCATCCGTTAAGATGGATCTCGTGCTTCATCATATCTGTCTTACCCAAATCTGTGGTTGATGTAGAAAACAAATCCCACCATTTCTCCAATACTTCGTGAACTTTCCTAGTCGCTTGATTTGACAATTTATCTGTATTAATCTTCAAACCCAAGTCTGTCAAAGTGCTCCCTTTCTTGGGTGCTATAGAGTGTGGATCCCAAGAATCATTTACCTGTACCAGATTTACATTACAAATGTTTGTCTTTGGAAGAATCTTAACTGGGCTTGCAAAAATGTTTCAAACCTTTACAGTTATCGCCTTTTTTCTACCTATAGTCGTCCGTGATATCAGTCTAGGACAGACAACTAAACCACACTTTGATTTTGGATTCAACCATCCTCTCTTGCACTGTAGGGCTGACTTTTGTGTTTATGTTCTCTTATATCTGCCCTGCGATAGAAGAAAATCTTCTTTTGGATTACCTGTTCTATTTCCTGGGTTATCTGTTCTGTTAGGATTCCTTGATTTGGTTACCCTACTCAGAAATCATCCTCTCTGCCCCTGTGAGTTCTTAACTCCAACATATGAATGAACGTGGCTAAAGTTAATAGATGAAATGTTGTCAATGGATCTTAATGTAGAGTTGAAAGCCAAAGCAAGAAATTTCTTCTTATTCTGCCTCATAGAAATACTAACAAACAAAAACAAAACAGCTGTAAGGAGCACAATTCATGCCTTTGGAAATTCCAAGAGTTTGTTGGAAGACCTGATCATCGGAGACTACGTAGGTATCTACAACGAAGAACTCCAGCGTCTTTTTAATATCAATTTGTGCGTAGATTTGGACAAAGTAATTATTTGTGACTAATCACAAGAAATAAATGTTTCCAAATTTCATTTCTATTAAAGCAACTTCATAATATGTCTACGATGTCAAAATGCCTAGTCTTTTTTATTCATCGTGATTGATTGATTATATCTTGTTTAACGTCGCTCTCGAGAATTTTTCACTCATATGGAGACGTCACCAAGACCAGTGAAGGGCTTCAAATTTAGGCCTTTGCTCGGCGCTTACGGCCATATCCGAGGATCCGTGACATTCACACTTGATGCCGAGCATTTGGCGATGGAACTATCACTACCTGTTTTAACGACTTAGGTCTGTCGCGGCCGGGATCCAAACCCCGGCCTTCCGCATTCGGGGTGAACGCCCTAACCTCTAGACCACCGCAGCGGTTTATCATCTGGAAGAATGGTGGTGTAAAGTTTTAATAAGTCGTACGATTTGATACTGGTGATTTTCGGGAACAAAATTGTGATTTCAAATTTACTAAAGTTATTTGGAATTTTAAAACAAAATATACCACTTCTCGCATATGTTGTGGCACAATACGTCTTAAGTTTCTTCTTCTCATATCGTGATGAATAAAGATAGGGGCTTAGTAAAACATTTACTTATGAAGTAATTATATTGAATAGGGTTATGCAGACTGGTAAGATTTATCTATTATTATATTAATAGTTCAGAGTTTAATGCTATACATTTGATATAGGAAATCTTTCCAAGCATAAAGTTAATTTGGTGATATCTAGAGTTAGTGAACTGCATGTAAAGTATGAATGTTAAGTATTTTGTATGAATGTTGTAGGTTTTTTCCATAGAATATAATATTTAAAAACCCAAGAATATTGTCCTGATCAATCGACGGGTTACAGAGTTACACGTATAAGGTGGTAATATTTTTACCAGAATGAATGATGATTTACCAAATCTAATTTCAAAACCAAACACTTGCAGTATTGTGTTAATACCAATTTGTTATTAAAATACTAGAGGGCACAATTTGAGCTGAAAATTTTCAAAGTTAAGTTTTCCGTTTTTATTGTTTACAGTACTTAAATAAATTTTTCTAATGATCTACCAAAATTTGATTATCAGTTGTTGAGTTACAAGTGAGATACAGCACTCACAATTATTCGTTATGTAAACAAGGCTATCTGCCATGTTTTTGTTTACATGTAGATGACTTAATAGAAAATAGCATGTTTAAAACAAAATGTGATGTGCCAAACACTAGAGACTATTTAATTGTGTTCAGAATTAACTTGTAAATTGAAGGAAAAAAAATCTGCTTTAAACAAACCTTTTACTGGTATATTTAACCTATGTAAACAAAATCATGGCACGAGCCTTGTTTGCATACAGATACATCTTGTGATTGGTCTGCACTGACACTTGTTTAGTCTGGGGATTTTCGCGGACCAATCACACGACGCGTAACTCATTTCATACTCTTGTGACCTCCTCCTTGGCTGCCAGTGGAAGAGAAGAAACCCTGTTCGATCAATGCACGCAAGATTGTGACAAATAAAAGAAATGAGATGGGTTTTGAGCTGACGAGATTTGTAGTTTGACATCTCCCAGACCTGCCGCGTGCCAAAATTCCTTACCTGACGCTGCAATTACTTGGAAAATATGCCCCGAAGCCGGGAACCCCTGTGTTTACAAATTTTAGTTTCTTACTATACCGGTAGAAGGCCAATCTCTAAAGCTTACAAAAAGCGTGAAATGATTATATAAATCGAAAATGGTATGGGATAGACAAAAATCCACACATTTCGGAATGAAAATTAAAATTTGAAAACGTAAAATATATGACATACATATAGACAGAAATTAACTAAAGAAAGTTTTCTCCCTATAGGTCTTTTCTTTTGTTACCCTGAATTAATCCTTTTTGATTTGATTTGTAGAAGTGGGACCAACTTCGGATTTTTTTTACCCAGGATTACTTAACGTCTGTCTGACTGAGCTATCCTAAGCTTAACGTCTGTATGACTCAGCTATTGTAAGCTTAACGTCTGTATGACTCAGCTATTGTAAGCTTAACGTCTGTCTGACTGAGTTATTGTAAGTTTAACGTCTGTCTGGGTTATCCTAAGTTTAACGTCTGTCTGACTGAGTTATCCTAAGTTTAACGTCTGTCTGTCTGGGTTATCCTAAGTTTAACGTCTGTCTGACTGAGTTATCCTAAGCTTAACGTCTGTCTGTCTGGGTTATCCTAAGTTTAACGTCTGTCTGTCTGAGTTATCCTAAGTTTAACGTCTGTCTGACTGAGTTATCCTAAGCAGGGTTTGACACTAAGGCACGTCCGACCGACCGAGTCTACTAAATGATAAAATGTCGATTTACTAGTCCGACTGGTCGTGTTAAATAATAAACAAGAAACTACCAATCTTGAACCGTGTGGTGGAATAATCTCTATTTTTAGTTCTAATAAATAAGTCGCGGTCGGTAATGATGTTTTACGACATCTACTCGATGTTAATTTTAAACAGTTTATTTGAATAGACTATAATAAAGTGTTTATCAAGTTAATAAATTACGTCGTAAACGTTTGTCATTTACATGAAGTATTTAAATATGGAGAAACTATCAGGGTTTTTTCTGGAAAGTTGCTCAGGGCTAGTGGATATAAAGTCAGGTCTAGTAAAAATCATTTGAAGTAGCCCGACTGGTCTAGTGCTGAAAAAAGTAAATGTCAAACCCTGCTAAGTTTAACGTCTGTCTGACTGAGTTATTGTAAGTTTAACGTCTGTCTAATTGATATTTATATATATATATATATATATATATATATATATATATATGAACCAGGTTTTCAGAAACCCAAATCTTGGCTCGATTTTTCGGGAAGTTCGATCTCAAGGTGCCCCTAAGAATATCTAAGAAACTGGAGTATTAGCTGTGAAACATGTTATAACATTACAATGTAGTTATGCTAATTAGAGTTTATCGTTATAAACCATTATACTGAATACATAACATAACACGATAAATATACGCTTTATAAATTATTAATAGTTTCAGTTTCATTTAATTGCGATTCCCATGAAAGGACCAAACCACCAGTGTTCACCAGATAACTACCAGTAAAGACAATTTCTCATCATACACTTCCTAAATAATGGATAAGTCGATCAAAATGTCTATATTGGCTACATGTGTTATGGTGTTGTTATTGATTACCATATAACGGATAATTTCTGCGGTTGTCCATTTATTTCAGATAAGTAAAATCCTCAACAATTACAATCGCAGAAATCGATACCTATAGGTATGAATAGGTATAATTTGATATAAATCGATACCTATAGGTATGAATAGGTATAATTTGATATTTAGGTATGAATAGGTATAATTTGATATTTTCCACCCGCGGAAAATCCTCGTTTTACGGTATATGCTCGATCTAAAATTATTGCTTATCCATGGAGAATAGTGGTCTCGTTATTACATTTATCCTGTCCATTTACACACATATGCTATTTTAAAGGGGAAGGCAACCCAACAAAAATTACTTGATAAATGATAGGATTGATTATATGATAAAAAAAAAAATCATACTATTCTGTTGATATACGGCCTAGATAAGCTTTAGTGCTAATTTGAAAATGTTAAAAAATTGAAATTCCCGCCATCTATAGAGGCTCTTTTGTATTCAAGACCACAAAAATCAATTATTTTGACGTCACACCATCTATTCCGGTTTTGATGAGATTCTAAGATCATCAAGATTTGCATCTGGTAGATTGTACGAATAAATAGGTTGATGCCTTCCTGTCAAACTGTTAATTGCACTAATGCGAAGGGGAAATGTGGAAAAAAAAGGTTTTTTTCGAAATTCCTGACCCAACCAAATCATCTGAAAAGACTATGTTAACTGTAAATCCTTCATTTGCGTATAAATGATAAGTTGAGGTTCGAGACATTTGTATAAAGAAACGTGTACCGACTGCCTGGTCCGGGACTCGACTGAACGTCTTCTTTTCTCAAATTCTTCCTGCGAAAGAACGGACTCAAATCTATTCGACTCCAAACTTAAGTGTTCATGATTTGTAATGTTTATAGTGCTGCTGATGAAATAAACCGGAACCGACGTTGTGACGTCATAAATTAAACTTCAATGGCCGCACTCTTAGCGGCGGGTAATTTAAAATATATGATAGAGTAGTATTGATTTAATCGTTAAGCAAGGATTGTTGTTGTTAAAGACTGTCATTTACGATATCCGTAAATAATACTTTATTCATAAAAGCAAATATGTGGTTAGGGTTGCCTTTCCCTTTAACATTACTATTACTTTCAATGTTGATCTAAGCATAACATATTTATAACCCGTTTTGTATTATCAAATATCCTTAATTATTGCTGTTTAATGAGCCTTTTTAATGTAAGCAAATGGGTTGTTTTATTATTAAGTACTAAAACTTGGTCAAATCAATATTGCAGATATTTAAAAATGAATCAAATAATTGATGGGAATACTATGCAGTCTCGCAGAAATCCAGAGAGAGTGAATACCACACCCACCGTAATATTGTAGCTTTTGTCTCGCATGGAAGATTGAACTATGCCAGGGACATAAGACCTTTCTTTCCTTACCACATGGTTTGATTGAACAGCTATGCTGAATCTCTGGTTTCCTATTCAGATTTTTTGTCCCAGCTGTGTAGTTTGTCCCGTATAAAACTGAAAACGGCATCGCCACTGTAGCAAATCCACCAATATATTTACCTTCACAAACGAAATCTCGTAAAGTCTCGAAGAACGCTGTGAAGCCTTATTTACCCCACTGTGTAGCATAATCTTCAACAGAATTCATGATATATATGACGTCGTGTCGCCTGTTGAAAGATCGGAGCTCTCTGAATTTTTGACCTTTTTCAAGATAAATTACCTTAGGTTTCAACTATATCGACATCAGCAGCAATGTTCAGCTGGCAGAACAAGAAGAGGTTGGAGTAGTTTATTTCAGATGGTATAAATCTACAACTAGACACTGTAGCATTTGTAATTAAAACGTTTGGATGCAATAGTTGTTAATTAGAATTTGAAACGCAGTTCGCAGTTCATTCGAAATTCAATATTGAACTGCATTCCAGAACGCGGTTCCCAATTAAAATTTTCTGAGCATAAATCTAAAAAGAAAATTAGACAACACTGCAAATATCTACCACCACTGTTAAAGAATGGTGATAACCGTCTCTTTTGTTTTGAGATCCGATCTTCAATTTTTATTAGGTCACCTGAGTCACTCAGGTGACCTATTGCTAATGGTCTGCGAGGTGTTAACAACTTTTCTCCAGAAACTACTGGGCCAATCTTGACCAAATTTAGTATGTAGCATCTGTAGGTGAAGGCGACCAGAAATGGTGAATTCCATGGCCCCCACCCTAAAGGGCCTTAATTTTGGGGTAAAAACTGTAAAACTGATGTATTTCTTTTAAAATCTTCTTTACTCCTGGGCATCTAGCAGAGAAAGTGAGTATATAGTTATGATGAGCAAGGAAGCTTCTACCAAAATTGTAAATTCCATGACCCCCGAGGTACGAGTTCAGGGAGAGGCCAAACTTGGTATATACTGTTTATGTGTAAAACACTTAATTAACATCTTCTTTAGTGCTATTGATACTAAACTGAAAGTTAATGGATATTTAGAAAGAGCAGGTAGTTCTTTGCTAAAATTGTGATGATCCCAGGGATAGGGTTTTGGTATCAGGGTGAGGCCAAAATGGTCAGTTATTAAATGTGTGAACAATAGACATTTTTAACTTCTTCTTGGTAACTATTATTCCAATTCTTTTCAAATTTAGTATGAAGTATCTTTGGAACAAAAGAGACATAAATTGTAAATTTCAGGATTCCTGCACCCCTGGGGCCTTAGGGGTGGGGCAAAACCTGTCCAAAATTGACCAATTTTCAAAAAATGTTTTTCTCAAGAACTGCACATGTGAAAGAAAAACTAAATGCATAGTGATGTAGAACAGGAACGCCTCTCCCAAAATTGTAATTTCATGATCTCCGGAGTAGGGGTTCTGATCCCAAGGCAGGGCCAAACTTACTATATAGTGTTTATGTGTAAAACAATAAAAAACATCTTCTTTAGTGCTATTGATGCTAAATTGAAACTAAATGGATATTTAGAAAGAGCAGGTAGTCCTTTAACAAAATTGTAAATCGGATGATCCCTGGAGTAGGGGTTCTGACCCCAGGGTGGGACCAAACTTGGTACATGTATATAGTATTTATTATGTGTATACGTAAGTTTGCTGATACTGTATAAAATCGAAATGCATACTTAGGACTAGCAGAAAAGGATGTACAAAAAATGGTGAATTTCACAATCCAGGGTTTTGACTCTAGAATGGGTCTAAATTAGTCATATCTTTTAATGTTAATACACCTGTTATATTATGTAAAGCCTTTCATCAGTGTATGCACTTTTGAGGACAGTGAAGTTTTAAGAACGCATCTTGATTTATACTGTTGCTGAACATTAGAATTTAGCTTAGATATTCAAAACAAGAATTTTTTTCTACATTTCAAAGCCCTTGGGAGTAGTGATACTTTTTCACTAGTACTTAGGTGACCGATAAGGCCCGTGGGAGTAGTGATACTTTTTCACTAGTACTCAGGTGACCGATAAAGCCTGTGGTAGTAGTGATACTTTTTCACTAGTACTCAGGTGACCGATAAAGCCTGTGGTAGTAGTGATACTTTTTCACTAGTACTCAGGTGACCGATAAGGCCTGTGGGAGTAGTGATACCTTTTCACTAGTACTCAGGTGACTGATAAGGCCCGTGGGCCTCTTGTTCACAATGTATTACACGTAGTCAATAAACATCTACCACTACAAGGCACTGAAATTTACAAGGTGTGCTTCTATTGGTCAACAATTACCACTGTAAATCAATATACTGAGAAGCGCTAGGCTTGGTTTGTAATGATGTTGTACTGATATACAAGTACTACTAGTATGTCAAAACAATTTTCAGTAATCTGCTATAATTGTCAAGTAATGGACAAATTAAGATATTGGAACATCTTTCTGAGCAATTATGAATGCATGTTATAGCATTTTAGTAAGGTCGAATTTTTGGGAAGTGTATTTTTTGGTTGTATATATATTGAAGAAGAATTAGGAACAACACTTGTTATTGCGTTACAGTGTTTTAAACATGACCTTTTTGTACTAGATTTATTCTTTTAAAATTGATTTTTCTGTTGGTGTCAACACAACATATTATTAAGCAACACAAATCAATCATTACATGAAATAGATACATAATCATGTCTTCTGATAATACAGATATTTAAAAAGTTTAATACTGGTAATGGAAATAAATAATGATCTTAATGCACTTGATATACACAATGTACGGGAAAATTCATGGTATCGAATTTGAGAGTTTAAAAGGACATATTAGGAGTAATGTGAATTTCTAAACTTTAATATGATTTTCAAAGTCGTGTCTTGAAATTTAAAATGGAAGTAAAAAATCGATAAAAAAAAAATAATTATTGACCAAAATACTGAATTGTTATACCAAATTTCGAATAAATTGATCTAGACTTTTTTTACGAATCGGTGATCTGTTTGGAATAATTGGAATACATGTATAGAGGTATAAGAATAAAAGATATATTGCATGAAATAGAAACTGTAAAATCATGCAGATTTAAAAGTTTTTGATTAATCAATCCTTCCATCACTAGATATAGTCCCTGCCAAACCCTTTCAGAATTTGAATTGACACAATATTTTTCACCTGAATATGGTTTATTAATAGGTGTGTAATATGTTTGCACCAATAGGATCGGTATTGAACGAGTAAATACTTCCTTACATAACATCCTGCGCAGTTATATAACATACTGCGCAGTTGTGCTCAAAAGCGTAAGAGTTAACTTCCTTGTTGGAATTAATTATAAATTCGTTTTGATATATGAAAAACACACCTTTTTATTTTAAAAGAAGAAAAATGTGTGGTTTTTCCCTAATGTTACACAAGAGACCAGTCTCGTGTAAAGTCAGCATTCCGTTTACCTGATTAAGATAAAGGGCTCATGGTGGGCGTCGACACGGGGTGATTACTCCTACGCACCTGGTCCCACCTCTGGTCGTAGGCGCCTGATTCAAGGATATTGCACTATATAACTTATTCCACTGATTCATTATATATTATGAAGCAGTGGGATATGACATTTTTAAAACGCGGATGAATTAGTGTAGCATCCTGAAACATAAAAAAAATGTAAAAAGAGACACCATAGACCGGAGCGAAATATTTATTCGTGGTTCAAATTTCCTCCATTGTTTACATATAGATTATAGTGCTATATTCCATTATCACCTGTATATGGTGTTTACATCTCTCAACTGATTCGATACGCAAGAGCTTGTTCTGCTTATGGTCAGTTTTTAGATCGAAGCAGGCCACTGACAAACAAGTTGATGTTGAAGGGGTTCCAACAGTCTTCTTTAAAGTCAGCATTTTGCAAATTCTATGGTCGTTATAACGATCTAGTTTGCCAATACAACCTATCATTGGGACAAATGCTGTCTGACGTGTTTCAAACCGATTGCTGGACCGTTTTTGACACACTGATTTTGACTACGGATAACTCCGTTTACCTGATCAAGATACCTGATCGATCTCTCGATATCTCTCTCTCTCTCTCTCTCTCTCTCTCTCTCTCTCTCTCTCTCTCTCTTGTGTTGCTTATGGGAGTTATGAGATTGATCACTTCGTTTTCTTCACCTTTCATCCTTGAACCAGGCGCCTATGCCTCTGGTACGTCCAGGATTCCTTACAGGAGTTATGAGATTGATCGCTGTTAGTTATCTTCACCTTTTCATTCTTATAATCTGTGAAATAAAATTTAAGAGGAGGGGGTTCCATACTGAACATTGGTGCTACTTAGAATACGGTATATAGGCTAACCAACATAAATAAACTAACTTATTTTCCTTTTGAAGAAAAGATTATAATTCAAACGCGCAAGGTACTTTACTGTATATTTATACAAGTCGGCATTGCGATTAGAAAATATCGTCGACGAAGTTTTTCTATTCAATATTTATGAATTTTTGACACGATATTCGATCATTTTATAAAAATATCTGTTGATAAAATAAATATAGAATTCATTATCGTTATACCATTTCATACGAAGGGTAGCCATATATACTGACTGTATCGTGTAGAATTACATCCTGTACCAGGTTCGCCTTCATTTACACAGTATAAAGAATGCTAAATAATATCACAAAACAAAATTCATGGATGCCAAAGATAATGTTTAAGCTTGTAAACTTCATTCACGAATATGAATATTCAGAAAAATCGCATGTGCATGTAATTGCAGGACTATAGCTATTTGTTTTAACTTTCTGCAACATGCCATAATGAGTACTTTTAGGTTTGGGTGTAGTTATTCATATATGTTTTCATTTCGTAGATCTGGCTCAATGGATAAATGCAGAAAATAGACATGAAGTTGTATGTATTTAATGATTAGTTGGGTGTAATTTATTCATAAATACTTTTATTTTTACGTCGGTCTCGCTCTATGGATATAAACATAAATAATAGGCATAGAGCTGCATGTCAAAATTCCATATTCCTTTGATCGATAAGATATCAATATTTATTTATCAGTAAAATTCCTGCTGAGGTTTTGTTGTAATATGATACAATGCCAATAGAATGCATTACTTATACAATGAAACACAACAATAAATACAATATGTTAATTCTTGGGATAGTACTGGTCGTGGTGTATGAAAATTTAAACATGTGGAATGCCAATTCACCAAACTCTATACAATTACAAACAATACACAGACAGGCTGAATCAAGCACATCTCGAATTTTTAACACCTCACAACTTCAATTTCACCAACGTCCCAAAACACTCAAAACTACTACTAAGCATTATAATATCCCAACTTACATTATACTGCTGAAAAAGTTCTAAGTGGTTAATGGCTAGATATATGTAACATTGTCATGAGAGTATACCTAAGCATTCCTGACCTCTACTCAGTTTATCGGTTGGCTTGGTGTGTGCAGACTCCATGAGGCTGCAAACACACAGTTCATCAGCACCTAATTATAATCAACGGATTATTCATCAACACTGCTCGAGTTCCGCCTCCCAAGAGAAACATGTGTTCCGTTTGAGGACAAAGTACTCAAGGCCCCCTTGTATTGAATTGAGAAACACTGCATAATCCTATGGTGATAAATGCACTCCATCAGGTAACCAACAATGGCCTATATCCCATACAAAATCTGGGTATTTGTTGTTGTTTATAATTAGTCAAAAGCAAATACAGTTTATAGACAAAGTATACAATGTAATAAATATATAATCATACTTCAGGTAACAGACCCCAGGTTTCAATTTAGCTTCTGTCCGATTTAAACGGTTTCTACATCTTTCCATTGCCTCAGAATTTTTGAGAATACTCCCACTAAGTGCGTGGTAAGATTTGGGACCACATCAGAGTGGCCTGATCTGATCCACTGTACTATGTTGAGATATGCATATCATTGAAAGATGTCAACCGTTGTTCGGGTCTCCGGTTTACAAAATGCAGATTGTGTTTCAAGTAGTGTTTTAATTTACCTATTAATGAATTCTCTAAGTGTTGAGTTAGAAAATTTCCAACCTGTAATACGTCCGGCCTTTTCGAAGAAAGATAGTTTGATGATCACGGAAATGTCGAGTAATCATGGTGATTTTCTGTCTGTATAATGTCCAAACCGAAAAGGAGAATAAAAGAAACCCGGAACTGTTAAAATGAGAACAGGATGGGCAGAATGAGTTGCAATGCACAGAGAAAAGATCCATCCAATTACCACGATTTCAATCCAGGAGAGGAAGCTTGTTATAAATTGAAATGTCATTTATGGAATGAATAACGAAAAATATAAATATTTTAATATATATGAGAAACAGTGATAACTAGAGACAACTGGAGGTAGACATGCTATTTGGCTGAAGCTTAGAATACAGTGGTCACGAGTAAATTAGAATTTTTGAACACCATACATGCGTTCAACCAATGACTATTCAATGCGCGATTGGGTCGCTTCTTAACGCGGTAAATTGAAACATTTACTGTTACAAATGCAGCTATCTAATTGTTTGCTTGTTTTACGTTCCTTCGATAATTTGCACTCACAAATACATGTATGTCACCAGCTGTAGATGAAGTATAAAATAGTTAGACGTGTGTGGCGCTCAAAGTCGTAGCAGTACACGCGGGAATCCATAACGTACTGACACCTGTCGTAACACGGGACCTGTGTTTTTAATGTCTTTTCTGAAAGTTCCCCAACTTTTACTTCTAATTACCGAGTGTTTGATGAGGGAGCAATCACTACCTACGAGGGCGAGTCAATAAGCAACCAGTCTATCCCATTTTCGATGGACCGAGACGGTCACGATTTTCATGCCTTGTTTCAATACATGTTTTATACCTGGATACAAAATTCCACGCGTATCGAGTCATTCTTTAATAAGCTATTGAATGTCAAACATGGCTAGTGATTCAAAGGCATGCTTTTCATCTAAAGTTGAGTACCGAGCTATAATTCGGTAATTGTATTTAAAAGGTAAAACAGGCAAGGGAATACACGGCGAGTGAGCCGGTGTTTATGGGTCTTCTGCACCATCTTATGCTCAGATTAAATTCTGGGTAGGGGAATTCAAACGCGGTAGAACGTATTTAGAAGATGAAGCCAGGTCTGGACGCCAACTGGATGCCACCGACGAAGAAATGTGTAAGAAAGTTCGGTATCTGGTATACACTGATAAGCGAATTCAGGTGGAAGAAATATTGCAGGCATTAGGCATTTCACATGGAAGTGTTTCAACAATCTTACATGATTGTTTAGGTATACGCAAGCTAACAGTCTGTTGGGTCCCCCAAATCCCTTAGCCATGAGCAAATGGCAACCAGAGCATCAGTATACAGGGCATTGTTAAAGCGTTGTAGGTCAAAATGTGATTTTCTTTTGCGTCTGGTGACTGTAGATGAGACTTGAGTTCATTATTATGAGCAAGAGAATAAAGCTCAGAGTCGTCAGTGGGTAGTGCCTGGGCCCCCGAGGCCAAAGAAGTTGAAGACGCAACCATCTGCTGGCAAGGTGATGGCCATAGTATTTTGGGACGCAAAAGGGGTTATTATGTTGGACTTTTTAAGTGAAGTACAATAACTGGAATATGCTATGAAAACATGCTAGACCAGCCGAGAACTGCCATTCGTGAAAAATGCCGAGGTAAACTCTCTAAAGGTGTTTTTGCTGCAACAAGACAACACGAAAGTCCACACTTGGAAATTTGCAATGGGCGCTGTAGAGCGCAACGGGTGTGAATTAATACCTCACCCTGCCTATTCGTCTAACCTAGCTCTTAGCGACTTCTTCCTATTCCCAAACTTGAAAAAGGATATATCTGTGGACGTCATTTCCGGTCTGACGAAGAAGTCGTGACGGCAGTTGAGGAGTGAGTCAATGGAAAGGACCCTGACGTTTTCAGTTCTGGGCTGATAGCACTTGAACACCGTTGATCTAAGTGCAACACACTAGAGGACTATTACATCAAAAAAGAAGAGGTGGATCTCAACCGGAAATGAGTTAGGCTGGTTACTTATTGACTTGCCTTCGTATTCTAACTCCTTAGGTGTACCGAAGACTGAGTGCCAACAAGACTCGAACTCGCGACCTCCCGTTCCAGAAGTGAACGATCTATTATCTGAGTCACCGTGAATGAGTAACTATCGAATTCAAGCGTCACTTTATCATACCCCCGTAAACGAAGTGTAGGGAAGGGGGTATATTGGTATCAGCATGTCTGTCTGTCTGTAGACAATACTTTATTCTGACATGTTCTGACATACAATGATATGCACCTGATACAGTGTACATTCTTTATGTAGTATATAATGATATGCACCTGATACAGTGTACATTCTTTATGTAACATATAATGATATGCACCTGATACAGTGTACATTCTTCATGCAGCATATAATGATATGCACCTGATACAGTGTACATTCTTTATGTAATATATAATGATATGCACCTGATACAGTGTACATTCTTTATGTAACATATAATGATATGCACCTGATACAGTGTACATTCTTCATGCAGCATATAATGATATGCACCTGATACAGTCTACATTCTTTATGTAATATATAATGATATGCACCTGATACAGTGTACATTCTTTATGTAACATGTAATGATATGCACCTGATACAGTGTACATTCTTTATGTAACATATAATGATATGCACCTGATACAGTCTACATTCTTCATGCAACATATAATGATATGCACCTGACACAGTGTACATTCTTCATGCAACATATAATGATATGCACCTGATACAGTGTACATTCTTCATGCAACATATAATGATATGCACCTGATACAGTGTACATTCTTTATGTAACATATAATGATATGCACCTGATACAGTGTACATTCTTCATGCAACATATAATGATATGCACCTGATACAGTGTACATTCTTTATGTAACATATAATGATATGCACCTGATACAGTGTACATTCTTCATGCAGCATATAATGATATGCACCTGATACAGTGTACATTCTTTATGTAACATATAATGATATGCACCTGATACAGTGTACATTCTTTATGTAATATATAATGATATGCACCTGATACAGTGTACATTCTTTATGTAACATATAATGATATGCACCTGATGCAGTGTATATTCTTCATGCAACATATAATGATATGCACCTGATGCAGTGTACATTCTTCATGCAACATATAATGATATGCACCTGATACAGTGTACATTCTTCATGCAACATATAATGATATGCACCTGATACAGTGTACATTCTTTATGTAACATATAATGATATGCACCTGATACAGTGTACATTCTTCATGCAACATATAATGATATGCACCTGATACAGTGTACATTCTTCATGCAGCATATAATGATATGCACCTGATACAGTGTACATTCTTTATGTAACATATAATGATATGCACCTGATACAGTGTACATTCTTCATGCAACATATAATGATATGCACCTGATACAGTGTACATTCTTCATGTAACATATAATGATATGCACCTGATACAGTGTACATTCTTTATGTAACATATAATGATATGCACCTGATACAGTGTACATTCTTCATGCAACATATAATGATATGCACCTGATACAGTGTACATTCTTCATGCAGCATATAATGATATGCACCTGATACAGTGTACATTCTTTATATAACATATAATGATATGCACCTGATACAGTGTACATTCTTCATGCAACATATAATGATATGCACCTGATACAGTGTACATTCTTCATGCAACATATAATGATATGCACCTGATACAGTGTACATTCTTCATGCAGCATATAATGATATGCACCTGATGCAGTGTACATTCTTTATATAACATATAATGATATGCACCTGATACAGTGTACATTCTTCATGCAACATATAATGGTATGCACCTGATACAGTGTACATTCTTCATGTAACATATAATGATATGCACCTGATACAGGGTATCCGTATCATGATTGGACCATTCTTCATTTTAAAGGTGTTATTTTCTTCAGCTTTGTGGACTTGGTAGGTGTTTAGATTTCATACCGACATGTTTTCTCACGGAGACTACTTTAGTTTAGGAGGGGTATAATGGAATTAGCGTGTTCGTTTGACCGTCTGCCCGTGGACATGACTGGTCCGGACATTTTTCTATGATACGAGTGCTTCGTTTTTCTTGAATATTTGCATATTGCACACTTTTTATTACAACATGAATATTGATGAATATCAAGGTCAAAAGAATTTAGTGTATCCTGCAAATTGTATTCAGGTGAAACATGTTGAAACTCATTTCTTTTTGGTTAGCAACCATTATGACGATATATGTCATTCATCCTTAAGAATGTAAACCATATAACAAAATAGACAACTGCTAACACCAGGGGTCCGTGTTTGCCCTACTCTCAGTTTTGTGTTCTTTGTGAGATTTATGAAATTGATCACTTTTCGTTATCTACATTTTTTTATCAAATATATAAGAAAATATCGAAAATGTAAAACATGATTCTAAAAATGTGGTCTATTGAATAAGCTGAAGAAATATTGTAGAATATATCTTTAATGTTGTAGAAATTTGCAGATAAAGATGATAAATATTCAAGTGTGGTAAAAGTTAAGCGGCTGATGACTAGAATTCATGCATCATTTAAAAATACACAGCTTAGAACAACTGTACACTAAATTACGCTTATAATGAACACGCTTATAGCGAGATCACGCTCATTGCAATGTGATATTTATTCCCCTATAAGAGGAAAATAGCGCAAAATTATTAGATATAACGAAATGTTTTTGTAACGAACTGTTTTCCACTGATCCTAGAGTTTCGTTATAACCAGAGTTTTACCACGTGTCCGTAACAAAGGTATGTTTCACGGAAAGACTCAAAAGGGACGCGCGTTTTCATCTTCTCTGCATTTTTGATACGTATATAGTACTATATACGAAACTCTAACAATAATTGCACACCGGAGATTCAGAAGTAAGTGTAATTAATACAGATGTCAATTAGTGTGATATTTTACGCCCACACCCTTCGTAGAATATACATTTAATTATTAAATATTATTTCTGAGTATAACATTGCTCTATAAATATAAATCTCCGGTGAGGTATGACATTTTTTCATGATATTAAGACAATTATTTCCAGAATGCTGTATATCTATAACCTTAGAAGCCTGGGATGAAAACTCAGCAATATCTGTAAATTGGAGGGGGGGGAGGCTGTAAAACAAATTTTCCTTTCATCACTTTTGATAATCAATTTCCTGTACATCGAAGTTATACACAATCCATTATCTGATCTCATTTAGGGGGCCATATTCACACTATGTGACTGTCTATTGTTTACAGCGCAGTAAACTAATCTGGAACGTTTGAAGTTTAACATATGACTGTCTAGAAAAAACCACGTGACCCTGGGCCATGACGGTCGTGCCGCAGTAGGCTCCGGTGTTTTGGCTATTTTTGAAGTTCTGTGAGGGAAATTTACTTTCTTCATTCAGGATTTTCATTTCTAACTACAAACTGTAAGTCCATATAGTGAACATTCTGTCGAAAACGTGTTACTTATCGTGTTACTATATTTACATCGAAGTTTACCTGTTAATTCCGTCACGCACGGTTTACCTCACGATATATAGTAGTGAACACGGCTCAACTGACTTAGTTTTTTTCTCCTATTTTGTATTATATATTATAAAAATCTCATACAAACAATCTACCATGGAGACTGGGATGATCAAACCTGTCTATATTAGAAACTCTGACATTGTAATTGGCAACAATACTGTTACCGATTATGAGATTCTAGAATCTGTTATCAAATGCACCAGTGATATCAAATGTATACAACGAGATCGTGGACTCTGGAGGATCTACGTAAATACTCTCCAAAGTAGAACCAAACTACTGTCTGAAGGTTTCGACTTTCGAAACACAAATGTTTATGCTTTTGAAACAAACCCTTTCTCAGCTGGTACAAACTCTCCCAAGGAGGAAGTTTTGAGAATCACAATCAAAGGAGTTCCTCTATCCGTTGATGATGGAGAAATTATAAAGATGCTTGATAACTTTGATGTATCTCTTACAAGCCCAATAAAATATGAAAATATACGGCATCCAATAACCCGGAAAATGACAAGTATTCTAAATGGAAACAGGTTTGTCTATGCCAAACCTCTTCCCCAGGGAAAATCTTTGCCAAGATCAGCTATTTGTGCGGGCTTAAAATGTCTCATCTATCACAAAGGTCAACCTTCAAATAAACAGACGCCTATGTGTACTAACTGCTGGGGCGAGCATTGGAGATCCCAGTGTACGAAAACCAAACGCTGCAGAATCTGTCTACAAGAAGGACATGATCCAGGATCTGAATTATGTGATGCCTTTGTAGAAAACCAGAAGGAAGTCATGTCTTTTGCTGGTTCTGAAAATCCTCTTTCCAACTTTTTCCCGTGCTCCCTACATGTATTTGGCGTTCACCATCAATCCTCCGAACACGCATTTCAGTATGTCAAGGCCATTCGAAATGGAGACATCCAAAAAGCGCAGGCTATTCAAGATGTAAACTCAGCCTTAGAAGCCAAAAAATTGGGGAAAGAGATTCACAGCAGTGATGAATTCCTGTCTAAGCGAGAAGAAGTAATGGAGGAAATTCTAAAGGCTAAATATAATCAAGTGGAAGAATATCACGCTGCACTGAAGAAAAGTACGCCCTCCACTATATATGCTGAAGCCGTCTACGACGATTTCTGGGGCACTGGCCTAAATCGGATAGGAACGGATCACACAGATCACAATAAATGGCCCGGCAAAAATATCATGGGTAAGCTTACTCACAAAATCGCTTGTGAAAACAGACCCCCGAGTCGATCAATATCCGTCCCCAGGAACACTCAGTTGTCGGACCAGAGGAACATCTCAGACATGCTCAGCAGCATTCAAAAGAACGATACTAAAAAGCCGAGAACTGGACGAAACTCCCGAAACAGGAACACAAAAAATAGTGTTAATTCAAAAAAAGAATGTGATCAATCTGTCAATACGCCACAACCAGTGACAACGGATAGGTAACAATCATATATTGCGATTCACGGACTGAAACTGGACAATGGAATTAGATATCTACAACTTATACAAAACTATCTTTTTATATTTTTTTTTGCAATTTTATAGATATGCAAACTTTCTTCAACTTATATACGTATACATGTATTTACATATTACTGTATTTTTCCTCAAATTATAGCCTAAATGGATAAGTTTGAAATACTGTCGGTAAATGTTCGAGGATTAAACTCGGACGAAAAAAGAGTTAAGTTATATACATGGTTAAATGATATGAATGTAGATATTATCTTTTTACAAGAAACACACTATATTGAGAAAAATATATTTAAATATGACTCAAGGTGGTTCGGTAAATCGGTTCATTGTTTTAGTGATTCACCTTTTAGTAGAGGTGTTAGCATTCTTTTTAAAAAAGAATTAAAACTAGAAATAATTGAAAAACACGCATCATTGGACGGAAGAAGATTGTTTTTAAAAGCAAAAATACATGGAAAAATAGTTTCACTTGTAAATATTTACGCACCAAACACTATAAAAGAAAGATGCACATTCTTTAAAAAATTGAACAATTTTCTGCAAAAACAAGGTATAACAGAAGATGACAATATCATAATATGCGGGGATTTTAACTGTAAAACAGATAACTTTCATGACCAAAGTACGTCGAAGCTTAAAAAGATTGTTTGTTCTTTTGATTTGTATGATACTTGGCAATCAACACATCCAACTTTTAAAGGTCATACATGGTGTAATTCAGAGGATATCCCTAGTAGTAGAATCGATTATATATTTCTGAATAGAAACTTTACATTCGATTTAAACAATATAATCATACGAAAAATTCCAGGTACAAACTTTGGGAAAAGAATGTCTGACCATAGGTCATTAAAAATAACGTTTAAAATAGATGCAAATAAAAGGGGAAATGGATATTGGAAACTTAATAACTCCCATTTAAATGATTTAAACTATAAAAAAGAAATTCATAGAATTATCGATGAGATACATAATGAAGAATTAGACCCAGTAGATAAGTGGGAAACATTCAAAATAAAATCTCGGGATTTTTCTATTCAGTTTTCGAAAGAATCAAATCTAAATATAAAAAATCGCATTAAATCAATAGAAAAAGAAATAAATGATATAGAGGAGCTTGATTCTTATAGTATAGATATGAATAAAAAACGTAATCTAGAATCAGAACTAGATAAGTTATATGACAAAAAATGTAAAGGTGCCTTCGTAAGGTCACGATCAAAATGGATGCTGGAAGGCGAAAAATGTTCAAAATTCTTTCTAAATTTAGAGAAAAGTAGGCAGAAACAAAGTGTCATAAAAGAATTGAAAGTTAATGAAGATACTCGCATAGAAAACACCAACGATATTTTGGGTGCTATGTGTGATTTCTACAAAAGTCTATACTCGTCTGATAATATATCAGATGAATGCATAGATAATTATCTATCGTCTATTAATTTAGAAAATGTACTGAGTGAGAATGATGCAAACTATTGTGAGCAGTTTCCATCTCTTGAGGAATGCACTGATGCTGTAACAAATCTAAAAACGAACAAATCTCCAGGACTTGATGGTCTTACAAACGAATTTTACCAATATTTTTGGAATGACATAAAAGACCTATTTTACGAAGCGCTAAAAGTAATATTTGATAATGGTCAAATGACTTTTTCACAGAGAACTGCTGTTATCTCCCTCCTGTATAAAAAAGGAGATGAAACGAACCTTAAAAATTATAGGCCAATTAGTTTGACTAACACGGATTATAAAATAATTGCTTTTATTTTTGCGAGAAGACTTCAAAAGGTTGTAGGAAATATCATTAATGAACATCAATCGGCATACATTAAAGGAAGATATATTGGCGAAAATGCTAGAGTAATTTTAGATATATTCGAATATTGTGAGGAAACAGAAACAGACGGAATATTGCTATTTTTAGATTTCGAAAAGGCGTTCGATTCAATAGAATGGAACTTCTTATTTAAAACTTTAGAGAAATATCATTTTAAACATAATTTTATAAAATGGATGAAAATTCTTTATAAAAATCCGCTATTTCGATTAAAAAACAATGGATGGATCTCAAAAACATGTCCCATGTCGAGAGGCATAAGACAAGGGTGTCCTATTTCGGCAATTCTATATCTATTTGTCGCAGATATTCTAGCCTTAAAGATAAAGAAAAATGATAAAATTTTAGGAATTAAACCCTCTGAATTTAGTAAAGAGTATAAACATGTTCATCATGCAGATGATCTGACACTATTTCTTAAAAGTGTAGAATCTTTAAAGGAGGCTTTAAAAACAATCAATGAATTTTCCAAACATGCAGGATCAAAGCTAAACGTGGATAAAACCGAATGTATATTGACAGGTCCACATAGGTTGCATCGTAACATAGAAAAACTTGAGGGAATAAAAGTAAATACATCATCTGTAAAATGCCTTGGAATATATATTGGCGTAGATAAAGAAGAATGTTACAAAAGAAACTGGATTGATAAAAGTGAAAAAATGCAAAAACTGTTTGAGTCATGGAAGAAGAGAAAACTTACAATTTTTGGTAAAACTGAAATAATTAATACTTTAGGCATAAGCAAATTCATTTATGTTGCATCTATACTACCTCTCCCTAGTGAAATTTTTATTAAACAGCTATGTATAATTATTTTTAATTTTCTATGGGGGTCAAAAGATAGAATAAAAAGAAAAACACTGATTGGTAAAATAGAAGATGGTGGTATTGGAGTAATAGATATACTTACTAAATTCCACGCATTGAAAGCTGCCTGGATACCGCGACTTATAAAAAATGACGGTCATAACTTTATACGTTCACACCTTGATAAACTATTAAGAGCTTATAATGTAAATCTAGAATATATATTGAAAATGAATTGTACTGATTTAAAGAACTTTGATATATTTACCAAACTTCCACAATTTTATAAAGAGGTGTTTATTTACTTTAATCAATGTAAAAAAATTCCTAATGTGCAAAATATGAACAATAACGAAATATTACAAGAACCAATTTGGAACAATAAGCATTTTTTGTTTAATGGCAAGACTATATATTTTAAAAATTGGATAAAAAATATTAAATATGTAAAAGATTTGTTCAATGATAGCGGTTTTAAGACCATTGATGAAATAAGCAAAGAAATTTGCAAAAAAGCAAATGTACTTTGTGAATATAAAATAGTCAAATCAGCTTTTAAATACATAAGAGAGAAAATTCATGGATACGAATCAAAATTTATAAACATAAAAGATAAAAGATATTTCAATTTTACTAATAAATATTGTACGGTTGAAAAACAAAAATGTAAATTTTTCTATGAAATACTTTTGAGTAAATTGTTTATATCACCTAAGCACCATAATTTATATCACAAAGAATATAATGTCAGTAAAGAAATGTGGAAACACATTTATCAACAAAAAATCAAGTTAGCTTTAGATAGAAATATTGCTGAATTTAATTATAAACTGATGCATAATTTGCTTTCCTGTAAAAAATACATGTTTAAATGGAAAAAAGAATCTTCTGACAAATGTTCTCTGTGTCTAGAAACAGAAGATATGAGACATCTTATATATGAGTGTAAAAATGTTTCATTGGTTTGGAATATGGTGTCTTTGGCGTGCAAAGTCAATATTCAATGGTTTTTATTTTGAATGTAATCAAAGCACACGCCTGCTTAATAACTTTATTTCCTTCATTGCTTTGAAGATATACAAATATAAAATGTTTTGTAGACTAAGTAATCTTGAAGAAACTGAATATAGCATATCAAATCATGTCAAGAAGTGTACAGTTTTGTGGTGTAAAGTTATAAAGTATAGTAATTATGCATTGAAAACAAATGCTATTGAACATTTCATAAAACTGTTGTAATTTGTATCTATATTTTTTCTGCAATGTATTGCATTGTACCTGTGCTATTGTACTACTGATGGTATTAATATGAGTAATAAACTATGAAATCATTAAAAAAAAAAAAAAAAAAAAAAACATATGACTGTCTATTATTTACAGCGCAGTATACTAATCTAGAACGTTTGAAGTTTAACATGTGACTGTCTATTGTTTACAGTGCAGCATACTAATCTGGAACCTTTGAAGTTTAACGTGTAACTGTCTATTGTTTACAGCACAGCATACTAATCTGGAACCTTTGAAGTTTAACATGTGACTGTCTATTGTTTACAGCGCAGTATACTAATCTGGAACGTTTGAAGTTTAACATGTGACTGTCTATTGTTTACAGTACAGCATACTAATCTGGAACGTTTGAAGTTTAACGTGTAACTGTCTATTGTTTACAGCACAGCATACTAATTTGGAACGTTTGAAGTTTAACATGTGACTGTCTATTTTTTACAGCGCAGTATACTAATCTGGAACGTTTGAAGTTTAACATGTAACTGTCTATTGTTTACAGCACAGCATACTAATCTGGAACGTTTGAAGTTTAACGTGTAACTGTCTATTGTTTACAGCACAGCATACTAATTTGGAACGTTTGAAGTTTAACATGTGACTGTCTATTGTTTACAGCGCAGTAAACTAATCTGGAACGTTTGAAATTTAATATGTGACTGTCTATCGTTTACAGCGCAGCATACTAATCTGGAACGTTTGAAGTTTAACGTGTGACTGTCTATTGTCTACAGCGCAGCATACTAATCTGGAACGTTTGAAGTTTAACATGTGACTGTCTATTGTTTACAGCGCAGTAAACTAATCTGGAACGTTTGAAGTCTAACATGTGACTGTCTATTGTTTACAGCGCAGTAAACTAATCTGGAACGTTTAAAGTTAAACATGTGACTGTCTATTGTTTACAGCAGAGTATACTAATCTGGAACGTTTGAAGTTTAACATGTGACTGTTTATTGTTTACAGTGCAGTAAACTAATCTGGAACCTTTGAAGTTAAACATGATCCTGAACCATTTTCATGTGATCAGTTACTGTATTGAAAATGCCGACTCGCACCAGCTTCACTAAGCTAACGATTTCTTTTTTTTTTAATTGCAGATATGCATGTTGCAATTATTCAAAAAGCATAAATTTACAGAGTATTTATAATTTCTCTTTTAAAAGACGCGTACTCGTAGGAAAGGTAACCTTACATAGAATACTGCCGATATTTATACCTCCCCTCTTCCAGGGGGAGACTTGGTTTTTATACTTTCTGTCGGTCCGTCTATCCATCCGTCAATCTGTCTGTCATAAAATCTCGTGAACGCTTCTCCTATATGGCTTATCGGATAGACTCAAAACTTTTTACAATGTTCCATTGCCATTTGTAGATGTGTACATTGTCGGAACGAAAGGATCCAATTATTTTCCCAAACGTTATAGTGGATCTAAGAGGGTTGGGGGATGTAAAAATGGCTTGTGAACACTTCTCCTCCTATACGTCTATCTGATAGATTTGGAACTTTGTACAATACTTCATTGCCATTTGTAGATGTACATAGTGTAGGAACAGGAGGACCCAGTCGTTATCCTTAAAGCTATAGTGGATCGGAGGGATGGAGGGTGTATAAAAGTAGTTTGTGAGCACTTCTCCTACATATGTATAAGACTTACCGGAGTTCATAATGTCTGTTCCTGTCCATGTTTTCTCCATACCAAGCAGTACATTAAAGGGAGGAAGTTTCATTTGGTGCACTTTCAATTTGGGGAGCTGGAAGGAGACATTTGTTTTTCATAATAAACAATCTCTAATTTTTAATTGAAATCAATATATAATGTATCGACTCGTAAGTGCATTGTACTTTGTATGAGTGTGGGTGGCTGGAAAGATTTTTATGCTATCAAGGCAAAACAATCCTTTCATTACCTTTTTTAAATGTGCTAGTAGTCAAGGCCATACGTATAGGTCATTTTTTCGCGCCAAATTTGAGAACACAGAGGAAACAAGGGGGGTCCGTCCATACGGGTACCCCCAGGGATTCGCGCCAAATTTGAGAACACAGAGGAAACAAGGGGGGTCCGTCCATACGGGTACCCCTGAGGATTCGCGCCAAATTTGAGAACACAGAGGACACAAGGGGGTCTGTCCATACGGGTACCACTGAGGATTCGCGCCAAATTTGAGAACATAGAGGAAACAAGGGAGAGTCCATAAGGGTACCTATGGGGATGTAACTGATTTCCCATTAGTTGTGGTAACAATCAGTGTACGACGGGGTGGGGTAATTTGGCTACCCCTAGAGAAATAGAACGTTTCGCGCCATCATTGGAACATGAAGAATCAGGTAAATTAAGGTACCCCCTGGGGAAATTGAAGGGTTCCCATCAAATATGGTAACTCGCAGGGTACGAAAACCACCCTTGGAGAAATAGAAAGTTTCGCGCCATCATTGGAACATGGATATGCAGGTAATTAAGGTATCCTTTAGGGAAATTAAAAGGGTTGCCATCAAACGTATATATCAGTCGGGTAACTAATGTACTGCCGGTTAATGGGGAGTGCTAAGGAGTTTATGAAGGTAATATCTTCCCGTCTTTTTTCATCACTCTTTGGTCAGAATATTTAGCTTTTTATGAATGTAATCGCGTTGTTTGAATACAAACACGGAAGTAAAATCAAACAATATTTTATTGATATATTCTATAACATATATTTACAGACAGTGTATAACGCATATGGATTGTTTACTTAATTACATTCCATAAGGATTTGACAAATGTCCAAACAAAACACGTTTATCAAAAACAATCTTATAGTCTTTTTCTTCAACTTTGGTGATGATATTCATTGTTTTAGTGTCTCTTGCGATTTTGTGGAAGTCTGTAACTGTAATTTTTGCGTCATCTTTGTCTTCCATACTTTGAACCATCTCTTGTATAGTTTCAAAATTGATTTTCTGTAGATTGGCATAACTTAGGGTGATTCCTCGTATTTTACACAGAGAAATCTTTCCATCAATCCCTGGTGTTTTCAAAGTGTATGCATAATTTTTAGGTCCGCCAGTTACAAACACTTCGATTTCATTGTCAGGAACTTCATTGGTTAAGTCCCCAAGGTAATCACCCAGTTCTGGTTCCCATTCTCCAGGCTTAGTGGTGAATACTATTGAGTCGGTGTCAGCATAAAGTACTCGTCTATCAAGTTTTTCCAAGTAGGAATACAATTTGAGACGAGCTTGTGCTGTTGTGTAAGCCGCGATGATGACATTCGTTCTCCCAGTGTTCTCAATGAAATCATCATTGTTGACCCACTGAATCCGAACCATTTCATCATTAACAAAACTGACATCTAACACGTTCTGTTCATCACTACTCAATAAATCGAAATACTTGACAGGTTCAGAGAGATACTGTGTTTTTGGTAAATTCAACCTTTGGCCAAATTTTCCCCAGAAACTGTTGAGCATTAACTTTGCAAGAGCTCTTAACCCTGGGTTAAACTTGATTTTGTCATATGTTAATAAAATACCTTCCCTACAGTAATAATCATGAATGTATTTCCTTTTGTCATCCTCCGATTTACACCAGTCAGGCCAACCACTTGCTTCTTGTTTCACTTTGAGGAAAGTATTTACGTAATCTGTAAAGATTCCCCCCGTTTTTGTCATTGAATCGTACTGGGAGATATTTTCAAAGTGCCAGACCTCGTACATTTCGGTTATCTTGTACCCCTTTTCAATCGCTTTTTTCAACTCATCGGTGACCCATGTGCCGATAATCGAACGATCTGCTTTAGAATGTGTACATTTTGATATATGTTTTGTTTCCATACATGTTTTACAGAGCCCAAATAAGAGTTTCCCGTTAACTCTTGTTGGCAAAACAGGAATGAATAGTCCGTGTGGAGGTAGCACTTTACATTTAACAAGCCCTTCGTAAGAATAAATGTCCTTGAAATTTTCCGTGATAATGTCCGGGTGTCCGATAGGAATTTTCCCAGTCTTGTTTATGAAAGGATAAAGGGACGTAACATCATAGTACTTGATTGATGTATTGTCATCCGCCTCTGCAAACAGCTGAAAGGCCTCTGTTCTTCCACCAAAGAAAGCATCGCGAGGTACAAGTGGAGTTTGCAAGTTAAGGGTAGCAATGATTTCCCTCAATTCTGTATCCTCGGTAACTTTCTGGTCAAAATTCTTCTCCCATTCACAGACATATTTGTAACCATTGTTTTGCAAATACTGTTGCTTGTCCATAGTTTCTTGGTAGAGTTCACCCATTGTGAGACCACGAACAGGATTATATGTGTCTGCTGAGTAGCACTCTGGATTCCCGTGCCAGAAATCTCCATGAAATTCCAAAACAACCTTTTCCTCATCGTTTTCATAATAACCATCGACTTTATAAGGCCCAATGACCTTCTCTCCTCCATTTCGGGCATGTTGAATCTTTTTGCCAAGTTTTTGTGACATATATTTCAGCCACTGCAATGCTTTGATTGAGTGTTTGGTTTCGGGTTTATATCCATGAGGTGGAATGATTCCTATACAATTCTCCTCTAGGAAATGTCTTCGAAAAACTAACTGACACGCCGATGCAATTGTAATGCAACGTTGAAAAGGGTCAATACCCTCCTTGCCATTAACAGCTGTCATTTCTTCGAAAAGTTCTTTAAATCTAAGACTGCATTTTCGAAGTATATCAACATCCGACCTGCAGTACTTCAAAAGTTCTTTTTGGAAATCAAATTTGTCGTTTTTATGTTCTTTGTACCACTTCAAAAAACTTTTTCTTTTGTCTGGTTTCATCCCATCAGGATGATAATACTGTACATCAGGCAAGTGTTGCAAGACAACTGTCTGGTTCTCTGTGGTATTGAATAGATGGGGAAAGTATCCCTTTGCCATTTCTGTGAATCCAAATGTTTTAGGCATTTTATCCAATGCCATGGGAATGAAATTAATGGAATCAAGAAATCTAATGTTGCACTTTGGTACATCAAGGCACATCAACTTTGAACCATTCATGATGACCTCAGGAAGAATTCCGTTTTCATACAAGTAACTCATGATCGGATAACTGTCGTATCCTTTAAAATTATGACAGATGACTTTTGCGTCTTTATTTTTCTCAGAAAACAGCCATTTGCAAAAGTCGTCTCGTGTATTTGGACCATGAAAAATAAGTTCATTTTTGCCACAGTTGGGGCAAATGCTGTCGGCATCTGTTTTTCTTGTTTTACAATCATCGCAAACCTTTTGGACAACACAAAGATTTGGTATGTGCTTTTTCATTCCACACCAAGTCTGTTTACAGTTGACGCATTTTGTATCCTTGGATGACTTTTGGTGCCCTTTGCTGCATTCTAAAACCTGATCCTGTGTGCACTCAAAATCAAAAAATATGTACACATTTGGATCGTCTTCTTCAGAGTCATCTTGGTTTTGTTTCTTTTTGTTGAATTCGATGGTGAACTGCTCCTCATCCTCGCAGGGAAATTCAGTTCCATCCGGTTTCATAAAGCATTGATGAGTTTCGTCCACATAATCCATACATGTATTGCAATATTTCTCACCGCAAACGTGCTCCCTTTTATGCAGACGTCTGTTGATTGTCCTGGTACATTGTTGACATTTGTAGTACGTTTCACAAGTACTGTGACCTTTCACAGGTTTGAATCTGTGCAGCTCAAAACATGTAGGATTTTTGAAGGATCTGTTGCAATCAGGACAAAACTTCCAATTTTCTGTCATATCTGAATGCAACTTATGACAGCACCTGCATACGTTGTTGCAAAAATGTCTTTCTTTGTGGTCATAACCTTTGTTGCATTTGGTACAAAAATAATTACGGCTAAGAAACCCTGCTACTTTTGTTACAACATCATAGTGGTCGTCATGATGGTAAAGATATATTTTCTTTTCTGCATCGTGTCCTTGGTAAACCAGTGAATTAAAACTGTCTTTTGAAAGTACGTTTAATTGAAAATCTGGTAGAACTTTCTGAAACAGCTGTAAATCTTTAATCGCACATCTGCGCAGTGGTACACCAGCTTTTCTATGAAGTTGAATTGCCAAATCTGTCTGAATCTTTCCCCCATGGCGAATGCGTTCCCATTTTGGATGTTTATCAATGCGAGCTATCGCTGTGACTATCGCTCGGGCGCAGCATAGATCATCTGGATTGCTGATACGGATAATTCCTCGTTTTTCCTTTAACATTCTACCCAGATCTATGTACTTGCATCGTTTGCCAACTCCACCTGATGGAAGTCGAACGTGAATAATATCAACATCAAGGGACTCGTCTAGAACAAACTCCTCATAAGACTGAAGTACCCGTTCTACTTCCGACAGGAAAGTTTCAGCTGTCAATTGTGATAAGCGTCTTAATGGCAGGGTGATGGGGAAATCCAGCTCTGGAGACTGTACTGATAAACGCACGAGATCGTCTCTACTCATGTATTCAGTAATGTCTCTTAATATGGATGAAAATAAGATTTTCAAGCTTTTCAAAATATTTTGTAGACTTCGAATTTCTAGGCCGTGAAATGTCACTTTGTATCTCATGGATCGGGTATTAAACTTTGGCATATTTTGTTCTTCAACTGCTCTGATTGTGTAACTATCTTCAGGGTCGTCGTACTTAGTAATCCTTCGTTTAACACTTGTAGAATGATTTGGACTTAGCTTCCTTTTTGCGCCTCTCCCAAGTTGTAGATGCAGGCTTCGTTTGTGTAGGTCTAAGTTGTCTTTTCTACCAAATATTTTATGACAAACATCACACTCGTGGTATACATTGTTTCCGTGTTTCTCTCTGTGGGTCTTAAGGTTATCTTCTCGTGCAAATTTCTTGTGACATATATCACATTCGTATGAATTTTGATGACCCCATATTCTTTTGTGACTTTGAAGTTTGCTTGGTCTTGAAAATGATGCGTTACATTGGCTGCATTGATATCGTCTCTCCATGTTTACTTTATCGAAGGTGACTGTAAAAAGAAAACCCATGGTCTTAAAAGTTCCATTTATAATACGTCCTAGATTGTGATTGGCTAATTTTGTGAGTCAAATGAATGTATATAAGAGAGAAATCATTGCATTTCACTTCACTTTATAAAAGACTGGCCATCAGAAAACATGCCAAAAACTGAGTGTCCCGATTGTTTGATGAAGTTTTGTAGACGAGATGTCATGTTGAGACACTATCGGAATAAACATTTGCCTAAAGATTCTCCTAGAACATCCTATGGAACGCCGCCGCCGCCGCCGCCGCCGCAGGCGGCGGCGTCATGTGACGATACCAATGAAATAACACCGCAACTCTCAAGACCACATATAAAACGTACATCAAATGCAATTTTACCGGAAAATGGCAAAAAGGATGTAATTCCAAATGAGCCAAAAGCTGAAGAAACAGTCACGCTTATTCATCCTTTTACTATGATCGTTTCTGGTCCTACAGGATGTGGAAAAACTTTTCTGTTGAAACAGGTTTTAAATAGAATCCAGGAATTCTGTAAACCAACACCTCAACGAATCGTTTGGTTATACAAACGATGGCAACCTTTGTATGATTTGATACTCAGAGTTGTTGCACCAAAGATAGAGTTTATCCAAGGAATACCTTTTGACCTCGATCAAGATAATTTCTTTGACACGAAAGTGAGCAACATGATTGTCATAGACGACTTGATGTCACTTGCTTCCAAAGATCCAAGGATCAATGACTTATTTACGGAAGGAAGTCATCATAGAAATCTGTCTGTAATTGTTCTAAATCAAAACTTGTATTTTGGAAAGGATCCGACCCAGAGACGAAACTGCCAATACTTGACGCTTTTTAGTAACCCTATTGATAAACAACCCATTGCAACACTTGCTCGACAAATGTATCCTGGGAAAGCCAACCACTTTTTGAACATATTTCAGAAAGCTACAAACAATCCTTATGGCTACTTGTTTGTGGATCTTAAACCTAACACAAAAGAAAATCTTCGATTGAGAGGGAATGTATTTACTTTGTCACGTGATTCAGTGGACCCTGATACTGATGACGTCACGCCTGTCGCTACAAATGATATAAAAGGCTTGCAAGTGACAAAATATAGTCAATTTCAATCTGAGCTTCAACCTGTTAACACGCCAGAATTTCAGTTCTTGGACGACATGCCTTCTTGTGATGATTGCGGATTAGTCTTCGACAACATACATGATGTACAGAGACACATCAAAGAAAACTGGTGTCCAGCTCAACAGAAAAGACGGCGGGAATCAGATGACGAAGAACCTGAATCGCCAAAGAAAACCAAATGGTTATCTTTGTCAGATGTATACGATTCTGACACCATATCTGACAAGGATGATGATGACGTTGATATCGAAGATAATGATGCGTATCAGAAGATGTATACCAACGCTCAAAACCAGAATGACAACATATGGGAGAAAAAAGCTAACAAATATGTTGAGGAGGGAATGACCGAAAAAGAGGCTCGATTACAAGCTGACGAAGATATTCGTGAATTTATCAGACGAGATTTCTTTAAACTATATACTAAGGCCTTAGAACAAGAACTATCATTGAACAACAGTTTGGTTCATAGAGAAATGATATCTAAAATTAAAGATCTGGTTGATGAAAATGCCAGTACAAGTAAAGCCATTCGGAAAACAATGAAATCATACAAGGACGAATTTGATGTTCTGTTTGATCAAGAAAATGAATCGGAGGATGATGGTACGGATGACTCTGAATCTGAAGATTGAACTATAAATTATGTGATTTTCATTCGTCTTAGACAGTCGTTTCACATCTTTTGAAGAGATAACACCATGAATTGGGAAAAACAATTGGAAAATATTTACTACAACCCGTCCCATCCTGCAAGTTTCAGTGGGGCTCAAAAATTGAAGGTGGTTTTAGAAGAGAATGGAAATGTTGTTTCGACCTACAAGATACAGAAATGGCTTCAACGTCAGGAACCCTTCAGTTTGCAAAGACAAGTTAGACGGAAATTCAAAAGAAGTCCAGTTATAGTACAGGGGATTGATGACCAATGGGATGCTGACTTAATGGATGTGACAAAATATTCAAACTACAACGATGGAATCAAATTCATTTTAGTGGTTATCGATATTTTTTCTAAATATCTATGGCTTAGACCATTGGAAAATAAACAAGGATCGTCGGTTGAAAAGGCACTACAGGATATTCTACGTGACGATCGTGTTCCAAACAAAATTCGTACAGACAAAGGTCAGGAATTTCGATCTAAACGTGTGGAGTCCCTCCTGACAATGTACGACATCAAACACCTATTTGCTCAAAACACGGAAATCAAAGCAAATTATGCTGAAAGAGTTATAAAAACGATCAAAACCAAAATTTACCGATACTTAACTTACAAAAACAATTATAGATATATTGACAAGCTTCAAGGATTTGCTGACAGTTATAATAAAACTTTCCACAATACTATCGATATTGAACCTGTAAATGTTACTCCTAAAAATGAAGAGGAAACTCGAGTCTCAACATTTCTGTCAAGAGAAAAACGTAACAGAAATACCTTCTCTGTTAGTAAACAACCTTACAAATTCAAGATTGGTGATAAAGTGCGAGTGACCTACATTTCTAATTTATTTACACGTCAGTATGACACGCAATGGTCTGGAGAGATTTTCATTATCACTAAACGATTCCTGAGGAGTTCTTTACCTGTCTACAAATTAAACGATTTCAACGATGAAGAAATACGGGGAACGTTTTACCAGTCGGAACTACAAAAGGTCGATACCAATGAGGACAGCTTATGGAAAATCGAAGAAATACTAAAGACCAGGGGATCCGGTCGAAATAAACAGCATTTTGTTAAATGGCTTCATTGGCCCTCTAAGTTTAATTCATGGATTAAAGCAAGTGATGTTCTGTCATAAAATAACTATCCATTCTATGTTATAATTTTTTTCTGTATTAGTTATTGTATATTATTTATGATTAGTCAATAAAATCCCTACTATGAATCAAATGTTGTTTGTTCATAAATAATCATCAAGGTACTAAAAATTTCACCTGAGCGTCACGGTTGAGTAGCGCGCACTACGAGATTTGTCAGACAAGGGGTCCTTCCTGGGCTATTTCCAGACGCGCACCTTTGAGTGCCTCGAGAAAATCCCGTCTTTTTATAGGTGAACCCCACTGACTGTGAAAATGCCTTAATTTCATTGGTCGCCGTCTGCGGTCACAAATGTTCTAGAAATTGACATGGGGAGATTTTACAGTCAGGGGGCAGTCTGCAGTCACTTGGGGATTCCCCTAATAAGTCACACTTGAGGTCACAGTCAGGGGGGAGTATACAGTCAAATTAATGTGTGGTCGTGACGTGGCGTTCTAAAATGGGCATGGGGTTCTTCTACAGTCAAATTAGATTGTGGTTATGACGTGACGTTCTAAAGATTTAAAGGGAAGTTACTGTAATTGTGCAATAATATGTTTTTCATGCAAGACATATATGTATATTCTTAAGAATAAGCGTTTATATTCATAGGATATAGGATGTTATCATACATTAATTATGGTCATTTAAACATTAATTAAATTAATTATTGATAACAACATAAATTCAATCATGGGTTTTTAAATCATTTCGTAAGCTATTAATTATGTGATCTATGAAACATTGTTTTAGAAACTGATTTACATATATCAGTATATAAACCAAGATAACTACAATAAATAATGCTTGAGATACATATTATTTAAGTACAGACTATTCTGAATATCCATATTGCGATCAGATTATAGACTTAAATTCTCCTTACGAGTACGTTTATAGTTGTTATACTCCTATTAACGAGAAACCTTTAAATTAGAACATTTGATGGTAAACTGTTTATATCCTCCAATGGGTAGTCTAACATACCCGTCCACAAATTGCGGGAACATTTCCAATTCTCCAAGGGTGGTTTTGGTACCCTGCGAGTTACCATATTTGATGGGAACCCTTCAATTTCCCCAGGGGGTACCTTAATTTACCTGATTTTTCATGTTCCAATGATGGCGAGAAACGTTCTATTTCTCTAGGGGTAGCCAAATTACCCCACCCCGTCGTACACTGATTGTTACCACAACTAATGGGAAATCAGTTACATCCCCATAGGTACCCTTATGGACTCTCCCTTGTTTCCTCTATGTTCTCAAATTTGGCGCGAATCCTCAGTGGTACCCGTATGGACAGACCCCCTTGTGTCCTCTGTGTTCTCAAATTTGGCGCGAATCCTCAGGGGTACCCGTATGGACGGACCCCCCTTGTTTCCTCTGTGTTCTCAAATTTGGCGCGAAAAAATGACCTATACGTATGGCCTTGACTACTTGTGCTTTTCCATCGCTTCTTTTGTATCTATTTACTGGATCTAGTTAAATAATAAATAAAACAATATAAATGTTTAATAATAAGTCATATTGTATGTATTTCATGGATTGCGTTTCTTATCGTACGCCATTCTCCATCAAATCACAAATATCGATTTTGAGTCCTTTATTATTATAGGTACAAAACACAAGGCGCACTTTTTTTCCATTTGAAATATCACCGGTACACATGTTGACAAAATAATAATAGAAATGGGAGAATCACATTGAAATTTTATAATATAATCTTTGATTTTGAGCCACGGAGCAATAGTGAAATCAAGGATAGAAAATCTGTAAACAATGTAATAAACGAAGGAGAAATTTTCGTATTTTATAAAATTAATTATCCTATTACAACAGTGGACGTCTCGCGACCTTTTAACACTGGAGGTCGAAGACATCTACATCTACTGTTGTAAAAAGATATAAAAAAAAAAAGTTAAAAATATCCTATTACAACAGCCAGATGTCTTCGACCTAAGCTAAGTTGTATATTTACTATATTACTATAATCTACAGAAATACACACACACACACACACAAGCGTTGCTAATGTTCAGTAGGATGGGCTAGATAACTAATTGTATGACTTGCACATCCTTCGACTTCCCCTTTATTATTCTTTACCGGATGTTATTAAAATGAAACGTAATACGGTCGTCTGTCTCCCTCTTCTAATCCTCTTGATTTGTTAGCACTTCCAAAGCACCGTTTAGGGAAGAGCGATAACTCTCACTATACGTTCCTTAATGTCATTAAAAATGCAAACAGAGGGGTTTCTTTTCAGCTGTTTGTAATCTATTCCCCGCACCTAATCTATGTCAATTAATGGTGTCTCATCTAATGAATACGGCGACTATCGGGAATGCAACCTCGACAACGCACCATTAATCCTACAGTAAGACTATAAATATTTAATACAGAGCGGAGAAAATAAATACAACCCAAGAGAGAATTTAATAGTATCAAAAAACATAGATAGTCATATCATAGAACAATATTTAAAATGATTAGTGATATACATGAAATCATTATACTCTGACGGACTACATGTAGTAGATAATTTTCTGTGTTGTTTATCAAATTCATCAAACAAGTATTTGTGGTATGTATCCTTCATTATGAAAGTCTAAAATTCGTTGATTTTAAACGTCGTTTGTTATTCCCTGATAGGCTACACCTGAAATGGAAGTCAAGAGGGGTTGCACAAACATTTAGGATTGTTTGTTTCATGCGATTTGGGCTGGTCCCAGTATATGAATGAAATTACAAGTACGGCTTACAAATTATGTTAAAAAAACCTACGGTAGGCCTTCTTTAAAAACAAAATTAAAATTCTTTAGGAAGCACTCTTTCAAAAATAGAATATGCCTCTGTTCTTTGGGATGGATATCACTCATATGACAGTGATATATTAGAAAAGGTCCAATTATATGCAGCACGAATTATTACTGGCCTTCCTATACTAGCCTCTTGAGATTCTTTATATTTAGAAACCCGTTTAGAACCTCTATCTTCTAGACGAACAAATGTTGAATTAGTTACCATGTACAAGATTCATAATAACGAGGTTTCACAATATCTAAAAGAAACAATAAGGTCTAGTAAAAGAAACAATAAGTTCACAAATAATCTCCGTTATGGATATAACTATTTAATAGAAAACAAATCATTTGTACCAGACGCTGTATCTACAGTACCAACCTGACATCCAAGCAGTCCCAGAAAGCAGTCCCGCGGACTGCTCTGGGACTGCTCTCTGAAAGAGTGGGACTGCCCTGGGACTGCTCTGGGGCTGCTCTAGAAAGTAGTCCCTGCTTTGTTCAGCCAAGCGTGAATGAATCACGTGATGTTATGATTGACAAGAAACCCCCACCACTGTGTATTCAAAATATTGGGAAATTAAACATTTTCTTTATATTATTATTGTAAAGAGATTGTTAGAAATGTGTGAATATGTTTCTTTCCATTTTTTGAATAGGAATGATGTGTTTATAGTAATGAAAGGAAAAATAAGAAACATACGTTACTTTCATTGTTTATTATAACAAAGAGCAATCCAGGTTTCAAATTATGTCTCTGTTATTTCTATAAGAATCATGGGCATTTATATAGCGAAAAATCAATCTTTTACTTTTGTTTTAATCGCATATTTATTGCAAATTAACAAATTCAGAAGAAAAGACACATTTGGTAAATTTCTTTGCTTGTCTACGTTATATTTCTATTAAAATTGGTATTTCCATTGAATTACATTTTGTAAGTGATGTTATGATTTTGCAACATCAATCGTAAAGAATAACTGATGATGACATCGTTTTGGCATAATATTTTCATGGATGTACTGTTGTGTAAGTGTTGAAACATACGTTACATAATTATAGCGCTAATTCATTTACATACAAAAAAAACTATTGTTCTATATCTATTGCTAGTCTTTTGTTTTCATGTTTCATACATATTGAACTGTTAATCAATTTTATTTTCTGCCATTTCAAAGATATTGAAAGTGATATCTAGTCGTTTATTTTGCGCTCTTAAAATCTTAATGCTGACTTTTACAGCGGATAATTTCTTGTGTTGATTAAATATTTTCTTTGAAAACCTGTATTTATTGTCTTTCGCAAATTAGAAAAATATATGCTCAGTCAATTCCAATACAAGTTGTGGAATAATACATGGAAAATTAATGTTTATCTTACATATCATGTCAAGGACTCGGTAACGATGGAAACATGTGACAAAAATCTCGAAAAATATACCATACTTTGACCTTCTGTAAAAAAAAAAAAAAAATCTGTCATACTTAACTTGAAACAATTTAAGGTGAGTGTTCAACAGATATTTACCATTAATAAACGTATGTTACCATATATATTTTGAATGGTCGATAAACCATGATTTTGAAACCCTCAGCTGCACGCTTTTATTGACTTTGGGTGATATACGCAAATCACTTCAGTAGTTTTTTTTTTTTTCACCGCTTACTGACGCACTTTCACTAGACAACTTGAGAAAATAATGGATGGAAATAAAATAACAAGACTATCTCCCTACATTCGGCGGCTGATAATTTTGATGAAAGATAATGGACTGAATAATTCCAAATACTCGAATCCATAAACAGAGAAAATAATGATCTTGTATTCAGACAAGGAATGCCTATTCGGGAACATGCACTTTACAAACACCGTACCTTCGATTTCAGGTTAAAACAACATGTGCATATACACTTTGATTGGAATCTTTATAATTATTTAAATCTGTCTAAATGTTGTAGTGAAATTAAACAATTTCACAATGCTGACAATAAGTAGCTCATTTCTAACCAATCAATACATTTACAAATCAAAAATACGTGTACACGTAAGGGGAAAGTCGTTTTTCCTAGTTTAGTATAGACGATAAGTGAATAAATCATTTAGGCCACTTTAGACACATTAATTTCAATAACCAAGTCAAAAAATAGATATAATTATGCTACACAATTTTAAGAACCCAAGATACACTTCACATGTATTGAATATTTAAAAAATAAATAATGAATAACAACAAAATTGCTAGGGACGTCAATTGATTTTACATTGTGAAACTGTGGTTATCAGACTTATAAACTCTGCATGTATCTTTTTTCACTCGTATTCATAAACTATCATTTTGTTATAAATTCATGAAAAAGTGTCACACAGGTATTTTGAATATGTGCTGTTTTCATGTATAATGTATTGTTTTTCTCCCTAATTACATTGTAAGTCATTTATCGTCAATTTCGACTACCGTATTGACGCGCTCCAGCGATTATCGACAATGTTTATTGATAATCTCACTGTCGGCTTGGCACCACCAACTAGTTATTTTAACCCCGCCTACTGGGACTGCTGGGACCGCTGGGACTGGTGCGGGACTGCCGTGGGACTGGTGCGGGACTGCCCTAGGGCTGCTGTGGGACTGCCCTGGGACTGGTGCGGGACTGCTGTGGGACTGCCCTGGGACTGGTGCGGGACTTCTCTGAGACTGGTGCGGGACTGCTGTGGGACTGCCCTGGGACTGGTGCGGGACTGCTCTGGAACTGCTGAGAGCAGTCCCAGAAAGCAGTCCCCGGGATTGCTGTGGGACTGCTTTCTGTCAGGTTGGGTCTGGTTGGTACTGTAAGTGGAATTCTCTTAGTTTTGAATCAAGACAGGCTTCTTCAATTAAACAGTTTCGTAAAAGCATTAGCTCTAATATCAGCAATCCCAAACCACCTGTATACTTTTCATATCGTTCTCATCTGTTGAATATAATTCATACCAAACTGAGGCACACATGCATTTTGAATTATAACCTTCATAGACGCAATATTGTTGATTCTCCATTATGTTCCTGTGGCATACGTGAAGACGCATATCACTTTTTCTTTATTTGTAAGAAATATTCAATTGCTAGATAAAAATTAATGGATAGACTGTTAAGGTTAAATGATTTGGTTATTATTGATACACATCTACTTTGGGGTGATAATGTCTTATCTACTGAATTGCATAATTGTATTTTCTCTTATGTTCAGACGTATATTCATGAATCCAAACGATTTGACTGTTGATCATATCATATTCCATTGTTTATCTATGTAACACTTACCATTTATGTATTCTGTGTATATTATTTTTAATGACAATTGTGTGTTGTAACATGTATTTATTATAAGGAGAAGAACTCGTAAGTTGTACGAACTTGCTTCTGATCCTTTTGTATATATTATATACAATAAAATACGTCTAAATCAAAATCAAATCAAGAGGGGGTGCGTCAACATGTGATTTTTGTCACTAATATCGGGTATGTCCACCATTAGCGTTGAGGACGACGTGTCATGGACTGACGGACACTCCGAATGGTCCTTGAGGGATGTTCTCTCACCTGCTAACAATGCTATTACACGTTCTTGCGGATTCTGAAAATGAACCTTGTGTCTGCGCACACGTCTACCTACCTCGTTCCACGGATGTCCAATCGGTTCAAGTCCGGGGACATATAGGGGCTGCCAATAAGAATGTTGATGCCCATGAAGTTTTTGAGTCGACCTTGCTGTATGCGTGTTGTCTTGCCTATATATACTGCATTATTGGTACTAACGCAGACAGCAGAATTCCGTCTACAGACTGTCTGACAGTTAATAGCCAACCCTGAGCAAATAGTTGTGGTAATCGCACTCCAGACTCCGCCAAAAACTGTCACGTGTAAGGATTGATTGAGTCACGTTCAAGGACACAGTTGTCTACATAAAGCTGATGTACACCACCGTAAACTCCATCTCTACCGTCAGCATTACTCAAGTTAAATCTGGACTCGTTAAACAACAAGAACCGTCCTCAGACTGGGCGTTGATTCAGCATTACTAAAGTTAAATCTGGACTCGTTAAACAACAAGAACCGTCCTCAGACTGGGCGTTGATTCAGCCTCGTTCTGGTCCCAGCACTCTTTGACGTTGGTGATGACTGTGTAAGGTCTTCTGCAATGATATCAATGGCGTTTCAATATTCTGGATACTATTAATATGCAAGCATCTCCAGATAGTGCAGATTCAAGTTTATTCAAATCATGACCCTCGGGCGTAGGTCGGGTGCTCAAAATTTTACATATTCCTAGGGAAACATCTTTAAAAACCTTCATCTCAATAACAATCTTGGCTATTGACAAATAAATTGATGTCTCAGGGGTTTCAACAGCCTCGTTGAACATTTCATCGACGATATAACGATCTAGTTTCACAATATAACCTATCGTTGGGTCAAATGCTGTCTGACGTTTCATACCAATTTTTAGGCCGTTCTTGGCACGCTGATTTTGATTACGGATTACTTCATTTACCTGATCAAAAGAAAAGAAAAAATATAAAGGGCTCACGGCGGTTGTGACCGGTCGACAGGAGATATGTTTACTCCTCTTAGGAACTTGATCCCTTCTGGTATATGCCCAACTCTCTATTTTGTATTGTTTATAGAAGTTATGAGATTGATCACTGTTCGTTATCTTCACCTTTCATTTTTCAGTCAGAGTGCTCATATTATTATAGTACAACTGTATACATGAAACTGATATTCAGTTGAAGAAAACTGGGAGACGTAGTACATGTACATCAAAATTATTCAAAAAATTTGTGTATTTTTAGTAACAATGGTCACCTTTGTCATCAAAACGGAAAGCTGTATATTTCGATATAGTATTCCACTATTGTCACTGAAATGAGACCAAAAACAACAGCAAGAGTTAAATGAATCATTTTGGAATGATTTTACAAATTATTCTGCTTTTAGTACATTAGTACATAACAGTGGTCATATTGCTTGTCCAACTAAAAATTAATAATCATAACCATGTAAATCTTTGTATAGGCTTTATGTTTGTAAAAGCTAACTGAAATAAAACAAACACTGCAGGAGGGGTAGCGTTATGAAAATTATGTACAGGAACTAGATGGACATTGCACCATTGCATAAGTCTTTCTGGTCTTAGACCGTCAGCCTTAGAAAGGAATTTGTGTGTACTACAATTGTAGTGTGTACTGGTGATTCTAATATCAAGAACTTATAAAATCATAAATACCGTGTAATTATTATTATTATATATATAAAATCATAAATATCGTGTAATTATTATCATTATATATTATTTGAGTCCTGGTCCCCGCTTCTTTCCTTTTGGATCCGCACATGATTGTGTTTGCTATAATGCTACAGATTGCTTAGAGTTTCCCCTTTATCCTCCGCCTATTGATTCTGTCTTCTGGGGTATCATAAAGCTGGTGGAATCACGTTTATAGATTCTTTGCTATGCATTTCACAACACTTCTGCTCGCTTTTATTGTAAGATTATTTTGTATCATTTACCATCTGTGCTTTAGAAAATACAAGAATATTAACCTAACGAAATACAAGCTGAGCTCATATACGGATACGGCAAAACAAGGGAATGCTTCTCTCACTCTGAGAAAAAATATCATTTTAGCCATGTTTTCAAATACAAGCTTCAGCAATACATCCTCAGCATCTCTCTGGGATTTCCCGGATTATCAGACAGCTGTTGGTTTTTGGAAGTACCTCTCTCCCGTTCTTTTAGTTATTGGTGCGCTGGGAAATACTGCAAGCATTGCTATCCTTACACGCCGATCATTTCGGAAATCCACGTGTATGTTTTATCTAACTGTGTTGTCAGTCGCGGACTTACTGGTTCTCTACACCGGACTTCTACGATTTTGGATTCGCTCGGCATTTTCCGTCGATATTCGGACTTTCTCGGTCTGGGGTTGTAAGATTCATGCTTTTCTAGTGTATTTTGCCATGGACTTTTCTTCCTGGATTTTGATGACCGTCACGCTAGATCGGTGTGTACTAGTGTGCTTTCCATTTCGAGCACGACTGTTTTCCACGATGAAGAGAGCTCCGTACGTTCTTCTGAGTTTAGTGCTACTTTTAGTTTTTGTCAATAGTCACTTCTTTTCCACTGTTACCATTAAAGACACACACTGCACTTACAGAAATAAACTTACCATGAAGGTCTGGCCTTGGGTTGACTTGATTGTATGCAACCTCATCCCGTTTTCGGTCATGTTAGTGTGTTCAATTATGATTTCTCGGAAAGTTCTTCAAACGAACAAGCGTGTCGCTGTACAGAGAGTGAGAACTATATCAGAAGGAAGTGATGTTCAGCCCAGTAACAAGAAAATTACGAAGACGTCCTCGGTCACAATCATGCTTCTGACCATCATCCTGTCTTTCTTTCTGCTAACTCTTCCTCTGGTTGTCTTCAATATATCCTATCCTTACTGGATTCAAACAGCCACCACATCAAAACTCGCATCTTTAGAGCTGGTTCGAACTATTTTTAGTATGCTATTGTATATAAATCACGTGATTCATTTTCTTTGCTGTCTCTCTGGAAGACGTTTTCGAAGAGAGGTGGAAGATGTTTTATGTTGCTACAGAAAGCACCAATCTGACGGTAATAGGACTCATGTTACAATTAATTAAAGGATATGTGCCTGCGGCCTGGATATCATCACAGGAATGAGACTTGATGATTTTTTTTATTGAGTGAAGGATTTGATATCAATACATTGAAAATCAACTTTTAATCCATAAGCATTACTTTATCGAGAATGCTTGGACACATAATGTGTAAATATTGGTGCACGTGGGGATATTTGTTGCTTTGCGCGAATAAAGGTAGTCGCGAAATAAAGTTTGTTGACAGTCATATGTGACTATGATTATTAACAGAAAAACGTGAGGGAATATGATTTTATATGTATGGTATTTTATAGGTTACATAACTATGTATGTTATATCATATCTAAATATATCATATCTATAGTTGGATTGTTACGGATGATAAACTGAACGCTGTTTTATCATTGGCTGCCAGGAGGAGGGCGATAAGATGCTGTTTTATCATTGGCCGCCAGGAGGAGGGCGATAAGATGCTGTTTTATCATTGGCCGCCAGGAGGAGGGCGATAAGATGCTGTTTTATCATTGGCCGCCAGGAGGAGGGCGATAAGATGAGATATATTATTTATTTCCTTCAAACTAATGAGAGGTATGAGTAATTAACAACTGAATATGAATAGTATAATTATACATGTACCAAGTTACATTTTGCGACAATCAATTATAAAGAGATTTTCTTTAATTTGAAAACAAAATTTAAAACAATTTGGATTACCTTTTTCAATTCATCATGAGACAAACTTCCAAAGCTAGTACATGTACCATGAGTGCACCCCAAAAGAGAAAAATATTGTGTCTCAATACTTTGGCTTTCAATATCATCACATTCTTCTAGGTCTAACAAATCCAATATATTTTCTAGTCGATTTTCTCTTTCTGATAAAACATTGGAACAACTGAGGGTCACATGCATATCATAATTTGAAACATTTCCATCGTAATTTACTGCGGGCTTACATGAAAGGTAAAGATAGCGAACAGTGATCAATCTCATAACTCCTATAAGTAATACAAAATATTAGAGATGGGCAAACACGGACCCCTGGATATACCAGAGTTAGGATCAGGTGCCTAGGAGGAGTAAGCATACCCTGTCGGCCTGTCACACCCGCCGTGAGCCCTATATCTTGATCAGGTAAACGGAGTTACATATATTACGGCAGTTTCGTACGTTTAATCACACGTTTTGATAAAATAACGTGGAATCTAATTTACGGTATATGGAATCTGTTAACTTGTACTATTTATTTTCACATTGAAAGAGACAATTTCACTTTATAGTTAAATGTCCTTCTAGTGATCACGGTTATATTTCTCACCCTCTCCTTGTTGTGGGCGTTACTGTATTCACTTTATAGTTAAATGTCCTTCTGGTGATCACGGTTATATTTCTCACCCTCTCCTTGTTGTGGGCGTTACTGTATTCACTTTATAGTTAAATGTCCTTCTGGTGATCACGGTTATATTTCTCATCCTCTCCTTGTTGTGGGTGTTACTGTATTCACTTTATAGTTAAATGTCCTTCTAGTGATCACGGTTATATTTCCCACCCTCTCCTTGTTGTGGGCGTTACTGTATTCACTTTATAGTTGAATGTCCTTCTAGTGATCACGGTTATATTTCTCACCCTCTCCTTGTTGTGGGCGTTACTGTATTCACTTTATAGTTAAATGTCCTTCTGGTGATCACGGTTATATTTCTCATCCTCTCCTTGTTGTGGGTGTTACTGTATTCACTTTATAGTTAAATGTCCTTCTAGTGATCACGGTTATATTTCTCACCCTCTCCTTGTTGTGGGCGTTACTGTATTCACTTTATAGTTAAATGTCCTTCTAGTGATCACGGTTATATTTCTCACCCTCTCCTTGTGGGCGTTACTGTATTCACTTTATAGTTGAATGTCCTTCTAGTGATCACGGTTATATTTCTCACCCTCTCCTTGTTGTGGGCGTTACTGTATTCACTTTATAGTTAAATGTCCTTCTGGTGATCACGGTTATATTTCTCATCCTCTCCTTGTTGTGGGCGTTACTGTATTCACTTTATAGTTAAATGTCCTTCTAGTGATCACGGTTATATTTCTCACCCTCACCTTGTTGTGGGCGTTACTGTATTCACTTTATAGTTAAATGTCCTTCTAGTGATCACGGTTATATTTCTCACCCTCTCCTTGCTGTGGGCGTTACTGTAATCACTTTTTTACTAATATCCATGCGTTACTTGTTTACAAACAATAGCTATAACAAATATGGTATTTATTTATTCATGTATGTTTATGCGTGTAGTTGTCGTGAGGGCATTCTCGTTAGATATATAGGTAATTATGGTAGATAATGACTTTTATGTAACGTGTTAATTGTGTATGTTCTATTGTGTATATTTTGGATAAGTAAAATATGGTAAATATATATGTATTGTATAACATGTTAAATTTGTTTCTTTCACGTTTGATGGATGTTGGGTATGGAAATTTTTCTGTTTCAGCCCTCCCCCCCCCCCTCCCCCCCCCCCCTTTTTTTTGGGGGGGGGGATGCCTCATATTGGTATGTTTCTTATCGTCGTTGTCTTGAGTGGACATTTCCGATCAGGCAAACTTAAGATGATGTAATGTTTTGTTTTAGGGCCCCGTACTTAACCTATTACATGGATGACCAATCACAGCGCGCCGTTAAGACGCTTTGGACATCCCTCTTTGTTTGCTTGGAGTGCAAAGGCTGCTCAAGTATTTGTGTATACAAAGAAAATTAATTTGATACCCACCATCCACCCTCCACATCCTCCTTTGTTATGCTACTTTGATATGTGTGAGCTGGCCTGTTTTATTTGTAAAACCCACCTTATTTGATTGCAAGCAGCTCTATTTCGATATTTCATTATGTGTTGTAGGGGGTCAGATTGCATAGTCATACCTATGGGATACATATGTTCTTGTATTTTTGTTTTCAACTCATTCTCAACCCCACTAGCTATTATGTTATATAATCGTCATTTTCAAAATAAATGAATTTTTTTCAATTCACATCACTGTCCTGTTTTCACTGCCTTTATCAAGTAACAAGCAAAGGATACTTGGCAAGTCATATTAACTAAGGAACATAAAACCTTATTTACCTCTTGTTCCATAATCAAACCGCAAGTGATCTTATGATTTTAAGTGTTTATCACTTCTATGGAGAAAATGTGTGTTGTTCTATTACTATTGACGTATATCTAAAAAAGAAAAATCTTTTTATTATTTTTTAGTTAAAAATTTCTAAATTTCATTTTATTTTAAATCTATTTTTTATTCATTTATCTATTTAATTTGCTATTGTAGTTGCTTAATTCTTTTTGGTTATATTTACATGTTTCATAGAAAAAAAAATTTTAAAAAAAGACAGAAAAGTGAACCAAACAATAATTTAGATTTATAGATTTATAGGAACTTTAATTAAAGTAAGGTACTCCATTCTAATTTGTGTACTGATTTTCGAATGTCGTAAAAGTTACATGTAACTTTACAAGTATGTCATGTTTTTATCATTGTAATTGTTAATATTCTGCTTTTGAAATTTATTTCATATTCCTTTTTACAGAGGGCGAATGCAAAGCACAATCTTATTTTTAAAGAAGAAATAAAAATTTAAATCAAGTTACATTCTGCATATGAGTTATGTTTATTTCTTTACAAATAAAAATTGCTTGACACCAAGAGATATTATCATTGAATGCAATGGAATATTATCTAAAATGTGAACTGAGTGCTGGAAAAAAATAAGCTTCGATATAAAAACGTGAAGGCTTCTAAATGGTTTGCTTTACATAGTTTTGATGGTTACCAAGAAGTTGCGGCCGAATCTGACACTTGGAGCAATACGTTTCTTGTATATCCACTCCGAGTATCTTAACATTTTCGTCATTTGACATCAAAATCTTCAAGTAATCAAGTACCCTGCTAACAAGACGGAAACGTCCGCTGACGTCATTGTCAAAATGGGGGAAAATAAAATACTGAAACCCTAACCGACTTACATCTCCGGATTATTTGTTCCTTAATCCAAGGCCAACTTTCCTCAACATCTCATTGATATCTATCGCTTATTTTGATGATTTCATTAATATATATCGCTTATTTTGATGATTTCATTAATATCTATCGCTTATTTTGATGATTTCATTAATATCTATCGCTTATTTTGATGATTTCATTAAATCTATCGCTTATTTTGATGATTTCATTAATATCTATCGCTTATTTTGATGATTTCATTGATATCTATCGCTTATTTTGATGATTTCATTGATATCTATCGCTTATTTTGATGATATACGTATTGATGGAGAGTCAAAACAAGAACAATACACAACTTCCGTACAGTTCCATTGGCGGAGAATCCAGTTACCTGGGGTAAATTGTTGTAAATTAATTATGTGTTTAATACTTTCTCTATGAGTTTAATGCTTTATTGGAAAATGTTTTGTTTAACATGAGCAAATATCTCTGATGCCGAATGCAGCCATGATGCATCATTAGACAAATATCTATTCTTTGTTGGGTTTTTTAAAGGTTACGTACATAAACTGTGAACTACATGTAATTAAAGCGCTGGGATAGGCATTGACAACAATCACGCTAAATAATTGGCTTTTGGATTGCCATGCAACAGTTCTCTCTCTCTCTCTCTCTCTCTCTCTCTCTCTCTCTCTCTCTCTCTCTCTCTCTCTCTCTCTCTCTCTCAATAGAGAGCACTAAATAATTCTTTTCAACAAGCAGGATCAGTTATAAGATTCGTACAATATTTCAGAATGCGCTATTATTATATACGTTAATGAATGGCAATAAAAACGGAAGCCTTTGTATGGTTAAGGTCATGACGCAAGTGATATTTTGGTATGAAAAGAGAGGAATACACATTTGATTTATGGAAGCCTTAGCACGAACCGTTCAAAGATTATGGCCAAACTTAAAGGTTTTCAAAAGTAGGTCAAGGTCTTAAGGAGGTGTGCTACACCAGAGAAATTTGACGTAGATGAAAAGTGGAGGATATGTACAACAATATTTTGAAGTTGAAATTTTTCAAATTTACTTTATTTTGTCAAAAAATACGGTTTTAGTGGAAGGTAATCTGAAAAAATTTTAAAACCCCTGCTGGACTCGAACCTCCGACCTACAGGTCAGCAGTCGGTATTCTAACCTACTGAGCTACTCGGCTAGGTATTGAAATCGAAAAGGAAAGCCAAATATTGCTGATATCGATATTTTCATCCATGTTTTTAAAGGAAGTCAGCCATTATGACGATGTAGAGTACTACCTTAAGATCAAAAATTTTGCTACCTAAAGAAAGATCTGTCAAAAGAAATACACGTGTGAAATATGAAATCCCAATCGCCAACCATTCAAATGGCAAAGATTAAAGTTATATAGGACAAACAAACGGACGAACATACCAAAAACTATATGCCCCCAGATCTCCGATGAAAGGAGCATACAACTATGTGTGTTTTTTCAAGTATTACTTGTGAATGCTGAAATATGGTGTATATCAAAGCTAAAATGATCGAATCATGGTTCTGTACCATTCCGGATTAAATTTGCTTACTCACCTTAATTGCTTCATTCTTCATTCTCGAATTCGCGCAGCTGCAACTAATTGAAGTAAAGGAGTAAATCCAGAAGGGCTTAACAATTACAACATTCAAAGAGTAAGTTGGATACATTCAAGTATCAGAATACTGAAGTCAAGTACAACAGATTATTTCAAAGCCGCTATGTCCAAAAAAAAAAAAACATAGATGATGTTCAACATGATTATTTTTCAAAATAAAAACAATTCTTTTATTACCATTTCACTGTTTTAAAAATTAATGGTACAAGGCTCGTTTTAGAGTATATAGACAATGTTCAGTTAAATAAAGGAAAAGCAGACATTGACTACGTATATTTTTCAACGAGTCTCGTACTGTCATAATGATTAGAATCGTGAACTGGCAATTTCGCAGGTTTGTTTGTTTTGTTTTGGTTTTTTTTTTGGTTTTTTTTTGTTTTTTTTTTTGGTTTTGTTTTGTTTTTTGGTTTGTTTTTTTTTTTTGGTTTTTTGTTGTTTTTTTTTTTTTGGTTTTTTGTTTTTTGTTTTTTGTTGGTTTTTTTTTTTGGTTTTTTGAAAGATAATCAAAGTTACGATGATGTCATCTATCTGTCTGCGCGAGAAACCCAAGGTTTCCTTATCCCCTAAATTGGTTGCTCAAGACGACGGTTCCCTGAAATTCATTCCCCAGTGACGTGGAAATAGGGATACAAATCAGCCCTGCATTTGTACCGTGAAAAATGTGAGTGGTAATTTAAAGGAATCGACCCACAAACCACCAAATATGGCCCAGTGGGGTCAACTGACTTCTTAGCAGAGAAGTGTGTGCGGTGATGACTATTTTATACCTCTAAAAAAGTTCAAAACAGTATCTTAAAAATCAACTTTTTACCATAATGTCGTTCTCTAGTTTTGATATGAATATATTTGGGGGGGGGGGGTTATCGGGAGACGTAAAGTTGGTTGACATTTGTATACTTATAAATTACCAAATTCTGCCAATAAACTAAAGAACGCTTGCTCCAGAGTTACTGTTTGCACCTTTAATAATGTTTCATATGTGAGGTGAAGTTCGTAAGCTATAATAGAATCTTACATGTAATTAATTAGTAAATATCGTAGAATTAATTTAAAACCTACTTTCGTTTTCGATAAACTACTCTGAAATACGTGATAGAATACGATAATATATTAATATTGGTTCATACGTGACCTTGTAAGATAATCATATCAATGAAATACGTGATAGAATAAGATAAATATATCCATGAAATACGTGATAGAATAAGATAAATATATCCATGAAATACGTGATAGAATAAGATAAATATATCCATGAAATACGTGATAGAATAAGATAAATATATCAATGAAATGCGTGATAGAATAAGATAGATATATCAATGAAATACGTGATAGAATAAGATAAATATATCAATGAAATACGTGACCTTATAAGATAATTATATCCATGAAATACGTGAAACTTGTGTGTTCACGACGCCTCGCTATTTTAATGTAATTTTGGCCTGTCATTTTTAATGTAATTTTGGCCTGTAGTTTTGAAAATTTTCGGGAAATGGTTCACTGTGTGATAATACTTAATTTGAATGTTGCATAGTAGGCGTATTTTATCAAAAAAAGAACAAGAAAAACTCGTAATTTTCGGATAAATGAAAGATCATTTCATTATGCTAAACTCATGTATTATGTTCTGTGAATTAAGTGAGGACAAAATCATTATAATATCTAATCATTTTATCAGACACATTTCGCCTCAATATATACCTGTATATTTTTTTTTTAAATTGAATTTGTTTTCATTAACCAATTTCGCCATAATCATGGAAATTCTAATTATATCAATACAAATGTAGTTTCAAAACAAATATAGTTTCTAACAATGTATTCCAAAACAGGCAGCTGCCCCCTTCTCCGTCTTTGACAATGAGCTTTATTTTTTTTTTTTTTTTTTTTTTTTTTTTTTTGTAGTGCAAATGAATTGAGACTGTCCCCTCCCCCATTACTTTTAACAGTAGTTGTAGATGAAAAGAATATAAGCTTGGAAGTTATTGATAAAAAATATTTCGCCAACCCTAACCCCAAGTGAACATATTAATGTATAACTTCAAGGACGCCTACATGTAACTCAAAATAAAGATTCGCTTCATCCCTTCATATTTCTAAAAGGAAGTTAGGTATATGAATAGCTTTTAATTGCAGTGTTTGCAAAAACATTTATTGACAGGTTTATGACAAGTGCTTCATTTAGTATCTGGACTACCCTGTTTTTGAGTACTAATTTACACCCCAAATCCTTAAATTTTCCCAATTTCTTATTATATGGTTATATATAGTTTAAGCATGTTATTATTATATATTTTATATTTTGCATATATTCTAAAGATTATTGTAAAAGATATAGATAAAAATTCCATTTTTTTAAATTGAAAATCGGAATGATCTTGTAAAATTCATAATTTTCAAAAAGTGGGGTAATTCAAAGCTTATTATCTCCTTTGTATACCTAGAAAGTGGCCATGAAATGTACACATATTGTAAAGGACATCCTGATGGTGCTTCATGAAAAAAAATATATATATTTATTGACCAGTTATGTTTGGAACCAACCAAATTTCATTATGCATAAACATGCGTGCATATCGAAACCTTCAATCAAAGAAAGACCTAAAATTAATAATAAGTGGTATCCGTTTGGAAATTAACATTTTTTCACTGAAGCAGTACACCTGAAAACATTCAAAAAACATTTCAATGGTATAGACGCCATTACAATTTGTGTCTTGTCGATTTTACGTGCTATTTATGAACAATGTGGAAGGCATCGAGTCTGTAGTTCCATGTTCCATCCTTATAATATACATGAATTAAGCTTTAGCGTTGACTGTGTCGCCAAGAAATGACTTGAGTGTGGTTTTATTTAGACTGTATGTATTAGAATTTTAAATAATTCTCAGGAGTTTAAAAAGACGCCAATTGTTGACTCTCTACACTTTGAATGAGTAGCGAAGCTCGCAAAACCGCATGCATCCGACCAAACAGGTACAAAAATGCCGTAAATCAGGCGACGTTTTGTGAATGCCGTAAATCTGACAGTGTCGTAAAACGTTGTTCATAATGGTTAATTTCATATTCGATATCACATTTCATTAAAGTGAATTTGTTAAAGGGAGATATCTGTTTGAAAAAAAAACCGAATTCATACCAGAGGCACTGTAAGGACACTAAGTGAAGCGGTGATGGCATTCTACACACTGTGTGAGTTTTGTAGTGAATATTTATTGTCAAAACATTTAAACAAAACGGATGTCATTTTAAGTTTTTAATATCTTTATCTATACTTAGACATTGAGTCTTGCAAATTATTACTCTGTGAAAAATATTACCTATGTGATACATTTGTGCTAAAAAGTGTGATTCATTTTTTAAAAAAAAACATTGTAAATTGGTCTTCACGAAACATTCAATAGTTTAAACCTCTATATCATCTTCTGTTGAGGTTACATTTATTTCCTCATTGTCCGAGATTTCTGAATCCTCGATATCAATAGTGTGTTGAAACAATTGCAACTTCTCATCGGGTTCGGTATCCTGGGCTTTGGATGACGCAGAAGAAGCTGTCATCTGCCCACACAGTGTTTCTTCGTCAATGAGTGAAGTCTTATTTTCGTCCAAAGACCTCAGTCGTTCGTGGATACGTTTATGTCGCTCCAGATTACTCTTATGACTTGTAGCGTAATCACAGTGGGGACAGGAAAAATCTTTCTGGCCACTGTGAACAGACAGATGGCGCTTTAGTAATGCTTTACGACAAAACCTTCGTCCACAGTAGGGACAGGAGTAACCATTGTGATGAAAAATCATAATGTGTTCCCTCAATGACGCCTTGGTTCCGAACGTAACACCACAACACTCCAGCACTTTGTCGCACGTTTGGTGCATGGTAGAAATGTGTCTTTTCAGGTTGTTACGTCGATCCGTGACGTATCGGCAATGTGGACACGGAAAAAGTTTCCCGCGAAAAGTGTTACAGACAAGCATAGCAAGCTCGAGATAGTTTCTATTAATAATGGGTGTTTTCACTTTTGAAAGATCTGCCGGGAATGCAGCGTGAGCATTGAAAGCTTGTAGTTGGGCCACACTAAACTGTTTAAAGTCACCTGCATTCCCGCCCTGAAAAGTCGGGTAAAACGCCCCGGGATACTGGAAGAACGTGCTCGGGACCGGCATCCGGTGTATACCCGGCATGGTAGCTAGTGCTAGACTCTGGGAAGTAGACGCCTCGGTTGAACTCGGATTCAATGTCCGTAACGAAGGTGAGGACAGAGTGGAACTCAGAGACTGGCGATCACCGGAAGTCGGCGTGGTCTGCTGCTGTCTGTTGACATGAGAGGAGTGAGCTTGCGGTGGTTGAAGTGTTCTACCAGGAATTGAAGGGATGATGAATTGTCCGCCAACCATGTGGACATCAGCACGACTGAAAAAGAGCAAAATTACATGTAATCCTACAAGATCATAAGTCAATGAGTCATCGTTTTCGTAAACCCAGTCGTTGTCCATATACATATATAATTGTTATTTCTCTCCTTTAAGTCGATGTTCAGAAACAAGTAGCGTTTGAAGATTTAAGTTCGTGTACATTACACACAGTTACTGGAACAATGAGGGATAGAAAAATTCATTAACTTTCATAGAATTAGATGATTCAAACCGCGTGTAGTTTCCAGGCTCCCGTCATTATAGCCCAATAAACTTCTTAAGAGAGAGACCACTGCCGAGAAAAGGAGGTTTATTGATGATGATTGACGGAAATCAATCTAAATGTCGTAAATTCTCCTCCATGTCGTAAATTAACAATTCATAAACGACTTTCGAGAGAACTCGTCTACCAATGTCATGATATTAATACTATAATTAAAATCTTATAGAATAATGACAAGGTTTAGAATCGGCTATCAATGTCGGGCTCGTTAATGCCACGTAGAATTTGTAAATATTGATACGGGTAGTATTCATTGTCAGTTAAACACATCGCAATGATTGACATTCACTGTCAATAAATACTAAAAAATTCAATTTTATATTAAACTTATTTCATTTCTCATTCAGTAAAAAATTCAATCTTATATCAAACTTATTTCATTTCTCATTCAGTAAAAAATTCAATCTTATATTAAACTCATTTCATTTCTCATTCAGTAAAAAATTCAATCTTATATTAAAAAAATTTCACTTCTCATTCAGTAAAAAATTCAATCTTATCTTAAACTTTTTTCATTTCTCATTCAGTATTTTAAAAATTCAATCTTATAGCCTATTAAACTCATTTCATTTCTCATTCAGCAACAAATTCAATCTTATATTAAACTTATTTCGTTTCATTTCTTATTCAGTACAATTATAGCCTCCCTAGTGTACATGTTCCTGAAATTCTAATCCAGAGAAAAATACTATTCAATGCTGAATATGCATAGAAATTTTTGATCTTATGAATCTTAAATTTTTAGATTCTTTGGTGTGTTTTTTTAACTTTTGTTTGTTAGTTTTTTATTTCATTTTACTGCATGTATGCATGGTACATGTATACATGTATAATTACATTGACTGATGTTTTATTAGTAATCAACATTTGCTCTTTTCTGAATTTCATTTCTCGATGAAGCTATGCTTGTACAAGGGACCTTTTAACTTGCCATCAGAAAGGCCTATACATGTACGTTTATATAGAAACATGCTTTTATCACAAAATATTGATATGTGGAATAATTGTGTAGATTGTTTGTATTATTTGCCAAACAATGTCAAATGTGTGTATATACAATACGTTTAGATTTGATATTGTTTGGAGGGTTTTAACTTCAAGTTGGACAAATTTTCTTTTTATGTGAAAATCTAAGCTTAGCTTACTTCTTTTTCTCTGTCTATTTTTATCTATTAAATTTGAACTTTTGTGATATCACATATGAAATAATGTGGAAAATGTTTTATGACGGTTTTGTATTTTAAACATTCTTATAATAGTGTATGTGTATGTCAAAAAGAATAGAGAGAAAACTCAAAATAGTATTACTTCCCTAAGTTTACTTTTGTGTTTGGCATGGTAGTTTACTAGATCCCTACCTATGAAAAATCAAAAATCAATCTGCTCATGTGGACACATGTCACGTGGAGGATGAATTTTATACAGATAATGTCCCGCCTACACAAATTAGGCCCTATCATAATAAGGTCTGAGAATTTGAAGTAAATCTATATATTCATTCCAGATTTGATTTCATAATACATACACAATTTTCTTTATTTCTTTTTATCAAAGCAGAAATTATGAAAAATAAACATAGAAAGATCTGATGCTGAAGAACATAAAAATGAAAGAAAAACAATGAAATATTCTGACAGCTTTCGAAATGTATCACTAATGAAAGGTGCTTTGATTTGACGCATTTCTAAAAATATTTTTAAATCTAACGTATATTTCAAAAAACATTTTCTAACAGATTCACGTCATTCGTGAACAATTTAAATTTTTTACTAAGGCAAAGTTACCTGTCTTACCTTGATGCTGAACAGTCATAAACCTAGTATTGCGCACAAGATTCAAGGTAGAAAACGGAGAACAATCATACGAGATAAAAAAATTTATACAGGGAATCATTTCCTTCCGAGTGAGCAGTATTTACAATAAAACGCATTGAGAATGGGTCTTTGATCGTTGGGTGTATGATTTGGGTAATGTGTGCAGAAGTACATATATAAGCCATAAACGTTAAGAAGAATAAGAGTAAGGCAGATCGCCCGTGGTTTGTCTGTATGAAAGAGCTGGTCACAGATGGCGACAGTAAATTAATTTTCATTCGAGCTGTAAACAAGATATTAAACGGTTTCGCCTTCACAATATTTCTGCAATTTTGAGAGCAATAAAAAGAAATTACGACAACCATCACTGAAAAGAACCCTTTTCAGTGACGTCATCAAATTCTACGTCTCGTGGTATCCTGTGGAGATGATGTTTTCATCGAGATGTTGCTCCAGCTGCTCTCATTGAAGGCTACTGTCATCAAAAAAATTCGTCTAATGGCGTTAGTATTGATATCTACACTACCGACTGAGGTAAATTTCCTGATGAGACAGATGAGTTATTTAAGATTCATTCTGAGGTTCCTATCCTTTGAAAATATAAACGATTGAAGAATATATTGAATGATATTTCTAAATAAAAATTCTAACAACTTATAATTGAATGTCCCCGTCAGAGTAAAGACGTCCTCAAATAATTTTTAAACCTTGACAAAATCCTCAAGGCATCGCAAAAGAGCTCTCTTCTCTTTCCATATTTCGCGCTGCCTTTCTCGGGCATTCCGGCCATTTTCCTCACGTACCAATATATTGTTTGATAGAATAAATGCATTAAACAAGCATTAGAAACGAGTGAAACCATAGAACACAAATTCATAAACAATTTGTCGGGTAATTCAGTTCGTAAAACGATACTCTGTAATGTAAATATTATTCAAACTACTTTATGGCCAAATCAAGGGATTCTGTTCTTAATAATAAGGCGATACAATGTAGAGAGGTAGAGTTGAATTATCTAATACAAAAGGGGCGTGTCACATATCGCGATCACAGCAGTCTTTTCGCCAGACAGGTGCGCTCTCAGAGCGGGCATCAAGATGCTCAGTCGTATTCAATGTTTTTAAAGTATTCTTAGGATAGTTTTATATCTAAATTTGTTTGAAGTATCTCTTTAAAGATTGGAATGCTTCGAGAAGTAAGAGACAATGCTTATTTTAGTATGTCTAATTTTATGTACTATGATTTGCACAAAAGTGTGTTTGGAGATGAAAAGGGGAACATTTCACTACTTTAAATAGTGTATATCCATATATAGCGTGTGAGTGTGTTGTATCACTAATATCATCAGATATCTGCTTGGACCCACGGGCTTAATAACCAGTTTTTATCCTGAATGGCGTTTCTTGCAGATTCAACTATATTTTCGCCGTGTTATACACCCTAAAGTTGGAAGCATTGTATTATTTGAGAAATCAACGGTATTTATGCCGAATTGTGATGGTATTTTTCGTTTACAAAACAAACAATATTGCTCTCAGCGTAAAAGAAGATTAAATTGCAGTTCTTGATAACAAAATTTTAAACATACCAACTACAGCTAGCCCCGTTTAGTGATAACTCGGTATCAGAATTATTATTTTGTAATACTATATATATATATATATATATATATATATATATATATTCAGATAAAAGTTTGAGTATTGGATTTTATTTTTGGATTTATATACAGACACACAGACGGACAACACAGAGGTGATAAACTTGTATACTGCATACGTATTCCAAAATCTATCTTTCACAATGTTTGTCATATTTCATTTCTTTCTAAATTTTGAAAACGAAGTTTCTCAAAAAGTACTAATTTCTATAGGTACCTGTAAAAATATAGTAATAACCAACAAAACGACGTCCGTATGATTATTTTCAATATTAAATCTGGTTTATGTTACTTTTTAAAATATAGATTAATATTAATGCTTTATATTGCAGAGTCACGTGTAAACCGATTTTGTATGACCACATCATTCGTTTTAAATCATCAATATTATTACCATTACATTACAAAATTATCATTATTATTATTAAAAAGAAATTAAGATAAGCTTCTAAATATAAGGCCTACCATGATATCTTTTGCAATAATTGTCTATCTCTGGAGATCGTCCATTAATAGCAATAAATTGAATCCATCCTCAAAGATGTCTGTAACTTTCACTACTAAATTGTTGCAAACCCATCGAAACAATCTCGCAATCAGTAAGTTAAATTTTATTACTTGATAATCAGTGTCTGAAAATGAGATCATAAACTGAAATCATATCACATAAATATCTTATTTCCCCAAAAAATGATTTAAATTGAATCACATAGACACACTGTAGATAGATTGTAGATTACTTTCGGGCATTCTTTGCAATTCATTTTTTATACATTTATTTTTATTTTTTTGGTTTATTTGAAGTATTTAAATTTTCTGTAAACAAAAGATATGCAGACGTGTACATTTATATAATAATATTGAAAATTTAAAAAAAAAAAAAATATTCAATGAAACTTATCTATCAGATTTCTATTTCGATTTTAAAAAATAAACCTTTTGATATACTCTATCTACAGTGTCATATGAATTTTAAAAACTTTTCTAATCGAATATTTTATATTCCTATTATAATAGATTTATAGTGAAAATAGGATTTTAAAAAGCTTATAATCAGATATTCAATCAACTATATGAAATGGTGTATCTTGGAAAACATTCAACAAGAAAAGAAATTCTTATTGTAGAAAGTCAGTTTTTCATGAGATTTTTTTATTATTTTCATCATAAAGTTATTGGTATTTTCTTTTCATCTCGACTTTTATTATTTCCATTTTGTTAAATCTTGTTCCCGTAAAATGTATTGACAAATCTTCTGAGTTTTTGTAGATCGTTTTTGTTCATTATCAGTCTCAGAAAACCCCTTAATACGAACAGAAAATACAAATACTGATATTTACCATTTCAAGAAAGACAATATGTGCTAGATCTAAATTGACCATTCTGGGACGTTAGAATTTCAATATGGAAATAAGATTATTCTCATATATGTTATGCTAAATTTTCAACTAATTTAAAGCAATATTTTACCAAAATAATGTCCTGGGGGTACATATTGCCAAATGCAAAGGACAAATTAATAATCTCTTGATGTCTACAAAAAACAATCAGGGAAACTTAAGATAAGATTTACCTGTAAGGTAAGGAAGGAAACATCATCTATTATCCTGTAGGCAAATCTCTGGATCAACCTGCGAATTAAGACATTCTTTTGTAACATTTAAAATCTCTATATATGCATCGGAATCATTTGAATTGGGAGGAACAACATAAAATCACGTGACAAATAACAGGCTGTTAATTGGTCAAGACGCTGGTAAACACTTGTCCTTTTTAATAATTAACGATACTTTGCAGTACCTATTTTGGCGTTTGTTACAAGTAATCGTTTTGTTGAGTTTGAAATATTTTCGCCAGTCTTCACTCTAAAAGGAAAATATGAGATGTTCAAAAAGTCTAGACTTCATACTTATAAAATCAACGAGAGGGCGCTGTAACTAAAGACATAAAAATGGAATGCGATATCACCGCCTTGTAAAGGAAACAGCGGGGGAAAATAATTGACATTTGATTAAATTAAATAAATACACCAAAGCTTGACTAGAGTCCCTCGCTGGCTTTTATACAGCACGGTGGTATTCTCTTCTAAAACGGCGCGATAATTTTCGTTTAAGGACGGGTTGAAGCGATGAGTAAATTATATCAGTTATCCTCCCGTTGTGATAATTGTACAGCAATCTGAAACAGGGAGAAAAAGCGCATTCACAACCCTGATCGAGTCGTAGGCAGATAACGTAGTTCGCGGTGTCTTATAAAACGTGCTTCTCTTATGCAGGTGAATGTCAGCAAAGAGGACGCGTGAAGTGCACTCTATTGCAATAAAACTTTCAATTTATTAAGTTTTCGCTAATTATCCCGTGTTCTCTTGGGTTTACCGAAAGTGATCAATATCAATTTTAATACTATAATTTAAAAGATATATGATTACCCATCATTCCCTGTCACTCCCCTCACAGCACGTGACCTGTCCGAGATGTGCACGCGCGCCGCTATGAATATTTTATTTCTGTGATTATGTTGTGATCTAACATGTAATAATTAATCAGTTCATGGCTTTCGCACATGTCCGTAGCAATTCCTTGTTTGGATTAACACTATGAGGACAGCAGGGGTCTCTCCGAAAGACTCCCATCCCATCTGCCCAAGCCGAGCAGACGACTGCCAGCAATGAACGCTGACAAATATGTGATCATTTCACTGCTTCTGTAGCTTTTTTTTGTAATATTAGAGCACGCTAATGAAGCTATGGGTCGCTAGTTTAAGTTTAAATTTGTTGGTATATATATGTATCCATTAGTGTAATGATGTTTCTATTTCAATTGTTCTGCTAAAAAGCACATCTTAATGGGGCATGGACATGATTTGAGCTGAAAATTTAATGTTTCCATTTTTTATGTTTAGAATGCTTAACTAAGGTATTTCTAATGGTCAACAAAAAATTAAATGTCAATTGTCGAGGTATATGGGAGATGCAGAGCTCACAATTCATTTTGTATGTAACATGTACCATGTTTTTATTTACATAGTTTAAATATATTAGTTAAGTTTCATTTAAAGCAGATTTTTCAATTTACAAGTTAATGCTGAACACAATTATATAGTTTTAAATAGTGTTTAGCACATATCATTTTGTTTTAAACAAGCTATTTTCTATTAAACAATCTATATGTAAACAAAAACATGGTAAGAGCCTTGTTTACATAACAAAGAATTGTGAGTGCTGTATCTCATTTGTAATGCAAAAATTTATATTCAAATTTTGGTTTACCATTAAAAATACACTAATTAAGCATTGTAAACAATACAAATGGAAAAATAAAATTTTCAGCTCAATCGTGACCATGCTCCTTTAATCAATGTACACATTTGAAAACTTTACATTTATGTTAGTAAATTACAAGTCCGTGATAAGCCCTTTATTACACAATGCGTAGATACAGGTAGCGTGAAGTGAATATATTGTGACGTCACATGTTGAAGCAGAGTTTTTTTGTGACGTGATACAATCTGTAAAGTTTAGTTTAATTCCATTATAATTGAACAAAGATGTCAATTTAGAGATAGGCCGCTTTGTTTTATGAGTACATTTAAGGATACACAGAAGTCTCTTTTTTTGTAAATCTTTAATTAACTTTGTGGGTATAAATACAACTGAGTGTCGTGCAGTAAATGTTATATGCGTATTTTACAATGGAAAATGTGTGTATTTATGTGATATAATATAATTTAAAAAACACATTTACACCGTTAATAAATGAAATATATTCTCGTCCATTAGCACTCTATATAACTAGACATGTTCACGTAAATTTAGATGACAATTTCGGGGAGGGGAGTTTATTTGCTCAAAATTTCTATAACATCTCAACAACAATTCTTGTAAAACATTTCAAACATCTGTTCATCTCACTATCTAGATATTTTGTAATTGTTTTATTCTGGAAATGTATACGCATTGATTATTTTACAAATAATGATAATAATACAATAAAGTTAATCAATACGAGTGTTAAGTGTTCGTGATCTGTCTTATCTTGACTATTATTCATAAGAAGTAAACTTTGAATACACAACACGTGTAAATCAGTGTGTATTTACTAGTAACCTAATTTAGAAATGGTTCTGGTAATAGTAAGAAGGCAACCGTGTATTAATTAGTTCTATGTAAAATTTTAATAACTCATTAAATACTGTCACCTTCTTGAATTTTAGCAGCGTGTTAAATACATAGTTTAACATGGTATAGATACAATGTTTATATTCTATGAGCTAAGTTCTCGCATCGTCTGATTTGGTTTTAATAGATAAATCCATTACATGAAAATGACGTTTGTTCAATATTGTCCAAAGAAAACTACACAAGAACCATTTTATTCCAAAATACCGAAATAATATCATAATTACGAATCCAAGTAAGTTTGGTCAAATGGAGGAAAACAACTATATGTTCTTCATTTTATGATAATACAAAATACTGTTTTAAGAAACCGGTTTACTGAGTTCCGCAGCTTTGTTATTTTTCTTGGCAGAATACATATTATTGGTTGCAAATTGTCATTTAATAATGAGGATTGAAAAAGTTAAACGCTTATTTACAACCCCTATAATAGGGAGATCTCCAAGTATCAAATAAAACAAGAGGCCCATGGGCCACATCGCTCACCCGAGTCACCTTGGTTCATATTTAAAGATTATTCCTATATATTTGCATGTAAAACTTTGATCCCCTATTGTGGCCCCATGCATCCAACCCCCGGGGGCCATGCTTTTAACAAACTTGAATCTGCACTATGACAGGAAGCTTTCATGTAAATTTCAACTTTCCTGGCCCAGTAATGTTTGAGAAGATTTTTAAAGATTTTCCCTATATAATTGTATGTAAAACTTTGATCCCCCCCCCCCCCCCTTGTGGCTCCATCCTACCTCCGGGGGCCATGATGTAAACAAACTTAAATTTGCACCATGTCAGGAAGAAGTTTTTGATATTTTAGAATTTATGAGACAGCAACTCAAGAATGCAACGTAATAAGGCCTCAACCGTGCGCAGCTTTTTCTGCGCCGTAAATCGAAGGTTTGTACAAGGGGTGGATCTGTAGCTCTCTGTTCCGTCAAAATATTTTTTCAGAGAGATACAGTTCTGCAGCTAGTCAAATAGAAACATCAAAACATAGAAAAAGTTGCACAGCTAGGGATTCTTAAACATATATTTAATACTTTGTTCTGATACAAAAGCATGACCGTCAATTTTGATGGCCTTAATACATATAGTTCAGTAGTTCATCGACAGGCTTATAGGAATATCTTTGCTTTTGAACTTACCTTTGTCTTACTACTCTTACAGGGTTTTTTTTAATGCTTCCTTGAACGGAACGGAAACACACCAGTGGCCATTTTCACAAAAAATCTTACGACTAAGATTAAAATTTTGTCCCTTTCTTATACTCAACTGAGTTCAACTGTGTCCCTAGTAAGAATAGAATTTCGTCACCAATGTAAATACTTAGTTTGTCTTATTCAGAAATATATAAGCGAGGAGTTGTAGTGTTTTAAAGTTTTCATCTTAATCGTAAGCTTTTTGTGGAAAAGGACCACACTAATTTTTTAGCAGATGATTGCTATGGAATTGCCAATTTTGATGACCCTTAAGTTGCTACGTTTTTGAGACGATACTATTTTAGCATTAATCGTATATATGTACAGTTGTATCTAATGCTGTCATGTCTGCTGCTTTCGCCATCTTTCTTATATCTCTTCTACTATTTTTCTACTACTGATCAGTTTATTCACGATCGTTATTTTCACTATCTAAATCGTGAAATTGACTACTCTGAAACCGATTTCTTTTTTGCATATTCTATAACTTAGTTAGGCCTTGTATCTCAAGCACAGGGCACGTGTATATGCCTGCTGCGCAAACGCGTTCCTGACATATTCCATATCAAAGTGGTTATAAAAGAATATGATCATTATTAGTGATATTTCAATCTATACAAATGAAAAACGTCACATTATAGGGTTTCAACAGTCTCGTTTAAAGTTAGCATATCGCAAATTTTATAGTCGTTACGACTATCAGTTGATCACAGTTCGTTATCTTCACCTTTCATCTTTACGTCGATGTCTATGTATAGCATTGGTAGTTTCGTATCTTTACGTCGATGTCTCTGTCTAGCTGAAGTACTTTAGTATCTTTACGTCGATGTCTATGTATAGCAGTGGTAGTTTCGTATCTTTACGTCGATGTCTATGTATAGCAGAGGTAGTTTCCTATTTTTACGCTGATGTCTAAGTGTAACGTAGATACATTGTATAAGTTTATACTAGTATAACGATGTACCTAAAGGCAATATCGAATTGATATATTAATATTCTGCATGGTCTGGACATGTATACCATCAACTGATGTCAAGATGTAACTGACGTAGTGAGAAAACAACTGGACCTGAAGATGTCACTAACGTACTCTTATGGTGGTAAATGACGTGCGGCCTAGATTAATGTGACTTGTTTATTTGAATCACAGATACTATATGATATCTCGATAATTAAGCATCTCTTGTTATATATTCTTTCTACATACACACGTATATCTACCGGGAAATCATTAAATTTTATGGAAACAAAATGTTCGTGCGTATTCCTTTTTTTACACTGTCAAAGCTCTACGCTTCACATACAAAACCTTGACAAACGTCGCCATTTAAAACTTAGGAGCCATATTCAAAATATGACTGGTTTCCTTGCAAACATGTGGAACCAATCAGCTAGAGATTTTCATTTCAGTCCACATGAAGACAGAGTAAGCAGATGATTATATGGTCGACAGTTTGTCTGTGATAAAAGATTACTAATTTACCTACTGAATGCAGGATCTGCATATAATTAAATATCGGTGTTTGTTTTTAGTCAAACCTCTCTTTTGTCCAAAACTGTTGAAGTTTGTGGGCTATGCCCCACTTTCGCAAGAAAATGACGGATTATCACCGTCTGTATATCTAACAAATAACACACACATTAAGCAGATATGTAATGAATTCTGTGTCATGTGACAAATAACACACACATTAAGCAGATATGTAATGAATTCTGTGTCATGTGACAAATAACACACACATTAAGCAGATATGTAATGAATTCTGTGTCATGTGACAAATAACACACACATTAAGCAGATATGTAATGAATTCTGTGTCATGTGACAAATAACACACACATTAAGCAGATATGTAATGAATTCTGTGTCATGTGACATGGTCATTGTTTCCTTGTTTATCTTATCGAGTCTAATCCACGTTATGAACGGAGGGATTTCATTGGATGGTTTAAGATTATGAAATGACGTAATGTGAAATCCAAAACCGACTATTTGAAAAAGGTTTGTATGCTAAGCGTAAAATCATTGATAAGGTGAAGATGGGAGTACTTTCTATCCCTCGAATTTTAAACCTCGGCAAAATGCATAATTTACATGATCTCGACACAAAAGACACCACAAAGTCTTCCATATCTGCTTCGTTAGAATAGGTCCACAGTACCCATTGTTTGCCGTAAGAGGTGACTAAATGGGACGGTCTTTCGATGAGACCGCTAAAACTGAGGACCCGTGTTACAGCATGTGTGACACGATAAAGATCCCTCCCTGCTCAATGGCCAAAAGCGCCGAGCATAGGCCTAAATTTTGCAGCCCTTCACCGGCAATGGTGACGTCTCCATGTGAGTGAAATATTCTCGTGGTACGTTAAACAATATCCAATCAATCTGCGTCGTACTTACATATTTTATTGTTAAAATAAAACATTTTATCATATTTCAATATATGTGTTAATGGCAAACTAACAACTCAAACTTTATCACAAACGGAATGACTTTAGTTTTTTAATCGTCAACTTCCCATATTTATGTAGCACTATTCCATTATTACCTGCATATGGTGTTTATATCTCTCAACTGATTCGATACGCAAGAGCTTGTTCTGCGTATGATCAGCTTATGTTACAGAGGTTACATGTACATCAGTCTCATTTAAACCCAGCGCTAACATTTCGAAAATTATATGGACGATCTAGTTTGTCAATACAACCTTTCATTGGGTCAAGTCCCGTGGGGATCCGGGTTAAAATAGGTCCTCAGTACCCCTTGCTTGTCGTAGAAGGCGACTAAATGGGACAGTCCTTCGGATGATACCGCAAAAACCGAGGTCCCGTGTCACAGCATGTGTGGCACGATAAAGATCCCTCCCTGCTCAAAGGCCATAAGCGCCGAGCATAGGCCTAAATTTTGCAGCCCTTCACCGGCAGTGGTGACGTCTCCATGTGAGTGAACAATTCTCGAGAGGGACGTTAAACAATATTCAATCAATCATTGGGTCAAATGTTATCTGACGTGTTTCATGCTAATTGTTAGGCCGTTCTTGGCACATTGATTGTGATTGTGGATTACTCCATTTAACTGATCGAGATAAAGGGTTCACGGCGGGCATGACCAGTCGACAACGAATGCCTACTCCTCCTAAGCACATGATACCATCTTTGGTATGTCCAGGGATCCGCGTTTGCCCAACTCTTAATTTTGTATTCCTTGTGGAAGTTAAGAGATTGATCACTGTTCGTTATCTTCACATATTCATGATTGTGTTTCAAAGTATAGAAAATTTATCCACAAAATGACATCCCGAAGAGCTAACATCTTTTAAAAAACAATTAACGAAATGAATTGATTTCATAGCACTTGTTTGTTTCAGCTCCTGTTAGTCACCCTCATAATGGTTAGAGTCTTGCTACCTCGTTCATGCAATGCTTCGTATTTCTCTTGCAGTGTGAATTTAGTTTATGTTTGAGATTTAAAATTGTTAATTGTTATTTCTGGAAAGACTGTTCTTGAAGATCTGAATTAGTGAAATATAAATAACATACATTTTTTTCTGTGACATTCGTTCGTAAGTCACTGTCACGGAATTTGAAACTGTTGATACAATGCGAGGCTTTGTAAGTGTCTTTCCAAAATAAAAAGTATTAATCTCATAATTCCCATCAAAAATACAAAATTAAAAGTAGGACAAACACGGACCTCTGGACATATCAGAGGTGGGATCAGGTATCTAGAAGGAGGAGTAAGCATCCCCGGTTGACCGGTCAAACCCGCCATAAGCACTAAATCTTGATGATGTAAACAGAGTAATCCGTAGTCAAAATTAGTATATACAGAACGGCCTTAGAATTGGTATGAAATACGTCAGATATAACTCGACCTCGTGACAGGTTGTGTTTGTAAACTAGATCGTCATAACGACCATAGAATTTGCGAAATGCTGACTTTAAACGGAACTGTTGAAACCCCTGTAATGTCGGTATCCTGTCTCGATTTAAAAATTGATTAACAGAATATGCTCTTGTACATCGAACCATATGCAGATGATATTGGAATATTGCTACAAAAATACGGAAAATTGATGATGGAGAAGCTTAAGTCATCTCGTTTGTCAAAAAGTTTACTTGATAGTTTGCTATTAACATCTATGTTCAATAGAATATCCAAGTTTATGAAGCAGATGTGGAAGACTTTGTTGTGTCTTTTATTTCGAGTTTACTGTGAAATATCGAATCAACATATGAATGAAAATGTTTATTGTTTATAGTAGATAAAACGTCGTCGATATATCTAAATATCGAGCTGAAGACTCATTTAGTGTGATGACTTCATGTAAGTTAGACATCAGACAGTTTTGAGAATTTCTTTCTCCAATTCATAATTTACGAAACTATACACATAATTGTAAAAGTTTGAAATAAGAATGAATAAAAGGAATAAACGAGTTTTGCTCACCTGAGTCATAGGCTCACGTGAGTTCTTCCGGAAGATGTCAACCAATGTCATTACTTATATACATATAAAGGAAAAATATCTCAAAATCGTCTCAAGAAAATGAAGCCTTTGTATTTGATCAACTGAAATATATATTCACGTCTAGGTTAACTCGGTGTTTCAAAACCGTTCCTCCTGTGGTCAGGGCAAGGAATTAAAAAAAAAACAATTAAAACCAATTTCTTTTAAACAAGGGCAATCAAGAGACAAAGGTGATATGTTTTATTGTCAAGTTTTCAGAATCATTGAAATCAAGGTTTTCATTGTCACGTAATTGAAGTTTTGTTGACCTTTTCTATCCATAGAAACAGTTCTGATTTCACTTTCCTAACTTCAGCGTGAATTGGCCTCTCTGCAGATAATTGACCTGTCCCAGGTAAATCTGTTTGAGCAATCCTGATAAGGACAGTACCCGTCTTCGCCAATACCCGCCACACAATATCGTGAGACGAATGCGTGTTTGATAGTCACATCTTTTCCGTTAATTCTTGGCGATGGCCGATTAAACTGTCAGCAACGACATGCGGCTTTTATTTACGGGAGTTAGAAGCGTGCAACGGGGTTTTCTGTTTGTCGCCCTACTCCGATACCTGGCCGTCAAAATCAAATATTCATTCCGTATTGACGCATTAAATAGATAATAATGACTTTATTTGTAAACTCAATTATGTATTCTTCGATTTACGGACCGGTTTCAATCTGTATCTGACAGTTCAGAAAAGAACGACTTGTCCGGCGAAATACTTGTGAAATACGATCGGCCGTCAGGCGAGGGGAGTAGGTAACACCGCAAGGTGTGAATACCCAAATAAATTTTTAATTCTTTGGCGGTAATTGAAAGGCTTTCTGAACGTTTGCTGATTAAGACGGGAGATAAAGAAAGTACCCGAAAGTGAAAGGTAATAGACACCAATTAGATGTGATTGTTGTTTCAGTCTTCTCAAATAAAATCCGGGCTGTTTCACATTACTACAGTGCCGTGAGTACAGAAGTTATAAAACTCACTATTCCAGGTCGCACCAGCGGTACTCAAATATTTCTTCATGTTGCAGTGTGCACACAGCTTTTGATGATGGTTTTTGGGAGATACTGTCTTTTTTATTTGAATCTTTTCTTTCAGTTTTTGCTTTCTTTTTGTTTTGTGGGGTTTTTTTCTTTTGCTTTTTTGTGGGGGTATCTTTTTTATTTATTTATTTTTGCATTACAGTGTTAAAGGATGATTACATTGACTGTCTTATCATCTGGTTAGACCTGTCTTATTTTGTACTTGTTATATCTTGACGCACTGGTAGCAAATCTTCTGTATCATGAAATAATTGATGTGAAATACGATGCTGAGCAATTTAACAACTTCCTCTCTTCCTTAAAATGGCGTGCTGCGATTTAGAGACATTAAAGGCACAAATTATTATTGACAAAGAGTCCAGACAGTGATATGTTGAGGATAAGTTCCCCTCTGGCAGCAGATTTATGGTACGTTTACGTAACGTTATCTACAGTCAGAGCCACTCCCGACTGTTTTTGGTAATTTATACGAATAAAAAGGAATGACAAAATGACTGATGCAAAACTTGTAAAAATCTCAAGTAAGGGGCGTGTTTCTTATATCAAGATGATATTTCTGTACCACTTCTCGAGCTTCCTACCATGAGCCATTTTTGTCGAACAAATTTGATATAAGTCCCTCTTATTTGCAGATCTATTTAACCTAAACGGAGTAATTATTCCTCACAAAACAACATTTGCAGTTCTTTATCAAAACTTTAGTATATTTTTGTTTAAACGTTTCTTCAAATAGTGCATTTTTGAGATAATTTGCTCAGCTTTCCTTACCTGACAACGATTTAGATGCAGGACAATGAAATGGAAAGCTTGGAAGGAATAACATCTTCAGATTGTCAAAGAAATGAGTAGAATATGACGTGACATAATTCAGGAAATAAGGTTAATGTATCAATTTATTAGATATAACTAGTGACCTTCACATGACCTTTTATCTATTCACAAATATATATAAAACAAACCGTGTCTCCAAATGACGAAATCGAGCATTATATTCTAAGTGCAAAAGTTTAAAAAAAAAAAAATAAAGATGGCAAATTTTAAAAATCTGCAAAACTAGGTTTAAATGAGTTGTGATTATTTTGTTAATTCGCTAAAAGGTTTTTTTCCTAAATTGTGATGATTTTTCTTTAAAAATATAACTACTTTTATACATTCTGATTCCATTTTTAACCATTCTACGTCCATTGACATGGAATGTTGGCAACAGCAGAAAAGTTTATAGAAGGGTCTACACCTTCTTCGTGTTAAGCAAGTCCGAGCGGATTAAGTAGGGCTGTGCAAATAATTACCTGCACATTGCAAGCTCTGTTACACGTCACCTTAATCATCACAAGATCAGGCAGCATTGTCCCACTACAAGCTGCAGACAGACGGACATGTTCTTGTCATCCCGACGTTTCCTTGTAGCTGTCAAGATGGCGCTGAAATTGTCAAGAGCCTAAGCGACGTGATTACTTCCCTTTGTTTCTGATGGAATCTGATACTCGTAGGAAAGTGTCGGGGTCTGATTTTAAGGTAACGATATGTTGCCTGATTATTATTGATTCGCCATTACAGTCGCGGACAGACTGCACCAAGGTTTGTTCGGAAAATTGAGGTGACTTGTAACTGTCCGTTTTGTGACGAATCGAGTTGTTTGATGTTCAGGTGAAAGGTGAACACCAATTGATCCTGCAACGCGAAATATTTAAAATGCCATGAAAAGAAATTTTACAGTTTTTGTTTGGTGTTTTCCCTTTCATATCTTAATACTATGAAGATAAGAAATATTGTATAACTTAAATTAAAATATTCAAATACCAAATGTTAAGTACTTTACTATAATTCATATGAAATGATTTGATTCCATTTTAATAACAAAATTAAAATATGTGGCACTGTGCATGATTTCAGTGTCAGACTGAGTCATTTGCCTTTTAATAGTTTTTTAAAGCTAAATTTTTTTAATTAGAGAATTTTAAGATGAATTTATTGAAGAATACAAATAGCTTGTACTGATGCGATGATGTGCAAAGATATAAAAAAAAAAAATAATAATAATAATTTTCATTTCTTCCTTTTTTTTCTTGAGATATGATTTGTTTCATCCAATTCATACAAACATCTGTGTTAAATCAGAGGCCTAACGATGGACACTGGCCATCCGTCTCCCCGTGTGGTGATCTAATTTCTAGTGGTAGTGGCAATATCAATAGCTCCATTGAAGATAGACAATACCCCTCGCGAGAACTCTATGTTTATTATAATGGCGAATTTTCCCGTATTTTGTCGCCATCATTTACATGTTAAGTCATCATGCTGAATAGTGAACCGCGGCTTAGTTGGTTTTTTGTTTGGCTTAATTTGATATTGTCCTGTTTTGATTGATAAACGTTTTATTGAATTGTGCCATATCTGAAGTAAACATGACTAATCATATCATTTTATGACGTATACGTCATTAAATCGGTGTTCCCCGGACGCTTGGTTGTTGTAGAAATACTTCTCTTCAGTCTCAACAGTGATACTTGAATTGAAAGCGGAGATCATAAAAAAAAGCTTCCGTGTATTGTTTAACGACATTTGCTGCAATTTTTTTTCAAAGAATTTTTTTATGAAAATGAAAACTAAATTTAGGTTTATAAGTAAAATGAATACAATTTACTGCATTTAATATAATTTATTCTCATGATTTTTCAATTAAACTATATAATCGTTTACGTACTGTGGAAACCATACCGGAACCTTCAACGTCAGGTTTCCGCAAAATATCCATATGGTTTCAATTTTGCAGAAACTAGTGTTTCATCCTGTTAAAATCAACACTGAGGAAAATTTATATAGAGTTATACAAGGGAGGGGTAACGTACGACAACTTTTGAACATCTTAGATGATTTCCCCTATTTTTATTTTTTTTTTCAGGAATTTTATATTTATACTTACTACTACCAAACTAAGCCAAAAATATATATCTACCCATGTATGCATCCATTTTGTTTGTTTGTATCCAGTGTCTTTAATACTGCAACAAAAGAGGGGAAATATAAGGTATTGACTTGAAAAACGTGTAGTGGGGGAAAAGTTTTCACGAAGTTTTTGCTCGTGATTTCCTCTGAATTGACAAAAGATTTTCTGCTCTGTGGTTATTGTATTGTGTAGTCATCATTATGAATTTTCAAGCTGGTCCGAAACAATGTAACTCCAGCTTTCTTAAACGGGTGATATTTGTGAGGATATATAACAGCGAACTAAAATTCGTTTGTTTCTCTCTCTATCCATACCAATCACAGATGTTGAAGAAGACCACTTTCTCACCAATCTTGACAGATGCATTCTATTGAGAAAAATTTAAATCAGTCCTTACTAATTACGAGTGATCAAATAGAGCCCATTTTGCAATCGTACATTTATCCTTATTGACAAGGATGCTTTGTTATGTAATTGTGTACATTTTGATCGAAATGATAGAAACATTAAATTACAAATACCGTTATATAACTACGTTTAAAAAATATTGAAAATTTATCGAGATTAAGAAATTGTTAGAATAGAATGACAGCAGCTGTAATCGAATTTACTGAAATTCCAAAAGCTTTTATACGCGATTTGATGTACCATTGATACTTATGTCACATCTCTTGTGAATGGATGTAAGAAATAGATCCAATTCATTGCTTTCGTGGGTTATTCTGTGCATCCTATTACTTACTTAAACAGAAAATGTTTTCATAATAAATTGTATAGAAGAAACCGCACAAAATGTTTCAAACAAGAAACAGAACTCCCTGTTCGTTCTGCATGTTGTCAATATCCCCTGAATAGACTTTTGGTCACGAAATCACAACAAATATTGTAACCTTAATTAACTCGTGGTCACGATTTTACATGATCAACCCGTGGTCACGTTTGTACTTGTGTAAACTTCAGCAGTGTTTAGTGACCGTGTACATTTCTCTGAACATGAAAAACTGTATACTTTCAATTCTATGGGCGTTATAAATATCTAGTTTGCCAATACAACTTCAGCAGTGCTTAGTGACGGTGTGCATTTTTCTGTATACTTTCAATTCTATGGGCGTTATAACGATCTAGTTTTCCAATACAACCTATCATTGGGTCAAATGCTGTCTGACGTGTTTCATACCGATTGTTAGGCCGTTCTTGGCACACTGGTTTTGACTACGAATGACTCCGCTTACCTGATCAAGATATATGGCTCACGGCAGGTGTAACCGGTCGACAGGGGATGCTTACTCCTCCTAGGCACATGATCCCTCCTCTGGTATATCCTGGGGTCCGTGTTTGTCTAACTCTTAATTTTTGTATTTCTAATACGAGTTATGAGATTGATCACTGTTCGTTATCTTCACCTTTCATAAGCGTCAGTAGTGGTGACACTGATGTATTAAAACCGTTTATTCTTGTGATATTATTTGATATTTGGTTACGTATCTTAAAGCTTGAAATATTTATATGGTTATGCTATGTAAAACTTATACGGTACCAATTTTGATGCATCAAATGCGTATTTCGACAAATAATGTCTCTTCAGTGATGCTCAACCGAAATGTTTGAAATCCGAAATAACTATGAAGTTTTAGAGCTAAATATAGCCAAAACAGCGTGCCAAAAAAGTGGAGCCAAATTCGTCTAAGGATAAGAGCTATGCATGAGGGAGATAATCCTTAATTTTGAAATGAATTTCTAAATATGAAATACTTTAAATATATGCTAGAATTGGATAAGTTACATGAAGTATATATTTTGGTTCCAGCTAACAAAGTATGTGACAATATTGTCTTTCTATTAAGGCTCGTTATTACAAATGTATCTCAGAAAAAGAGGGCTTTAAATCCACATTTGGTAACCCTGCTTAAAATCCTGGCTGGATCCAGTAAATGTTCTACAAAGCCCCTATTTTTGCTCTGCATGAAAATATTAACTGCTGAGATTATGTGAAGGATAAACTTCAAACGTATTGTACCACAACATCTGCCAGAAGTGATATTTACATCAACATCTGCCAGAAGTGATATTTACATCAAACATCGATTCTAACAACAATTTTAAGAACTTTTAGTATATGAAATCACAAGACTTTCCTCAAATTAACAACATCAAAACGTATGACTTTTCATCACGATTAATTAACGACACCATAGACAGTTGCTTCTTCAATAAAAATGGAAATATTCATATCTAGTGACCAGCTATTTAAATGAATGCTTTGTTAAACACCACTCTGATTCTACGCTGAAGTTGATATTAATAAGATGCTGGAATTCCTCATTAACAATACCTTCCTAGTATTTGGTGATCAGGTCTTCCAACAGTCTGCTGGGACTTCCTTGGACACAAATTGTGCTCCTTTGTTAGCTGACTTTTTTATATTCTTAAGGGGCAGAAGTTATTTAAAAGCTTCTGCATGAGAAGTAACAATCTATGACTGTGGCCTTCAACTCAATATTTAGATATATCAACGACGTTTTATTTATTAACAATAACCATTCTCATTCGTATGTCGATTCGATATATCCTAGTGAATTCGAAATACAAGACACCACAGAGTCTTACACTTATGACTCTTACTTCTATATTTCATAGATGCTAACAACAATCTAACAACTCAATTTTATGACAAACAGGATAATTTCAGCTTCTCCATCGTCAACTTCCCATATTAACTCGTATGTAGCAATATTCCATTATCACCTGTATTTGGCGTTTATGTCTCTCGAGTGAATCGATTCTCAAGAACATCTTGTGCATATGATAAGATTTTAAACCGAAATAGGCTACTAAAACATGTTGATGTTACAGGGGTTTCAACAGTTTCGTTTAAAGGCAGCGCTTTACAAATTCTATGATCGTTTTAACGATCTAGTTTGTCAATACAACCTGCCATTGGGTCAAATGATGTATGACGTGTTTCATGCTAATTGTTAGGCCGTTCTAATTTGCATACTAATTTTGACTCCGGATTACTCCGTTTATGCATTATGGCAGGTGTGACCGGTCGACAGTGGATGCTTACTCCTCCTTGGCACATGATCTCACCTCTGGTATGTCCAGGGGTCCGTGTTTGTCCAACTCTTAATTTTGTACTCCTTTTAGGAGTTGTGAGATTGATCGCTGTTCAATATCTTCACCTTTTTATATCATGATATGATAACAATAATAAATTAGCTTATTTCTAATGGAGTCCGTATAATATCATAACACAGAAGATTAACAGACAAAGAGCGATAAACAACACCAGACTATTATCAGACTTTTGGCAGGTTTTCATAAGTAGTTGCATAATGCATTGAGAAAATGACATGTTTCAGACATATTTCAGAATAGATGGTTAGAATTTTATTTAACAACAAAACAAGTAATGATAATACAATACTGTAATATTGGTGAAAAGATACTATACAGCGTTTTAAAATTGTGTTCTTTTCTAAAGGCAAAGCATTTCAATCCTCCATAGCATTTTTTCAAAACAGAGATTCGTTAACGTTGTCTTTTTTCTTAGGTATGAAAAATTCTTATTCCTAGCACGTCTAGAATTACTATTGTCTCGTACAATTTGATCACAAAGATAATTTGCCTCGTTACCTTGAAATGCATTAAAACATGGTTCAGTCTGAATTGATTAACTTTGTCACCAGCTCTTACCATGTCCGAAGAGTCACAAGATATGCTGACTGTAGGACCAATGTTTAATATAATCTGATAACTTTGTGTTGGTTTAATTGCAATCTATTGTAACGTGTAACCTATCTTGCTACCGTTATTATACTATTTACAACAGGGTCCCCTCAGATAACTTGCTGAGGATTTGAATTTATCAACAATTGATGCACATATATACATATTCTACTTAAGAACGATTATATACATATTAACCTAATAGAAAATTCTCTATGTTAATAAATCACTGATTGATGTGTACTGAGTTATCACACGGCTTCTTTCAAACTAACAATCAAACGACAATGGTTTCTTCAGCCAAGTCACATCAAAGCGACCGCGGTGCTTTGAACTTGAAGCAACAGCGTTGCATATAACACAAGTAACCAGCGTTGCTTATAACCAGTATTAGATCCCGAAGCGACCAAAGTTACTTCACTAAGTCATATCAAGGAACATACATTGACAATGTTAAGCATATCACATAGCAATGGTGACTTACTAACACTGTCAAACTCTTAGGCCTATACGTAAACTATCTAATACTTCCAACTTTGATCTCACCGATGTTATCGCTGCAACAATCTTCGTCAGACTAACTCACAGCTGCAAGTTTGCGCCATATTTATAGGGTTTTACCACGTGACCATGTATGATCAATTCGGCAGTACCTCGGGTGTTTTCCATCATATACATTTGTATTCTATCGGACATTATCGTATGTCCCATACCAGTACACAAAAACCCGTTACACTACCCACGCCTCTGATTCAATCGCCCTCGATTGATAAACAAAATCAAGAGATTTGTAAGAGAACTCTTTTTTCTTTTTTTTTAATCTACACATATGTACATGATTCACAGAAAAAATAATAAGAATGCCATTTATCAATTTCTTTGATAAAACATTTTCTTATAGATATTTACTAGTCCAAAAATTCCTCTTTTCAATCACCTTTATTTTGATACCATTTTCCCATTTTGTTGTGATCGTTTTGGAACTCTGGATGTAATTAACCGGATCCGTCTGAGTGCCGGTGTCTAACTTTATAATCGTCGGTGTGTTCGTTTGAGTCGACACTGAGACGGGTACAATCTGTTTCGCTCCAGAATAAATACATGGACTTGTCCTCTTCCGAATAAGCCTGCTCTCCAGAAGGTCATCAGTTTTATCAGTATACTGCGATAAATCATTGTCCATCTTCTCGGTTTCATCCTCACTACTGCTACAGCTACCGATACAATCTTCAATTACTTCTCCAGGATCCTGATCTCTCCAGTTAGAATCGTAATCGATATTCGATGCAACGTTAGCGTTGGTAACTGGATGAGCAGCAGAACTTGAAATACTAATTTCTTCTTTGCCAGACACATTCTTGTCCCTAGCACATGTTTCGCCAGTAATCTTGAGCTTCTCATTTGCCGGAAAGTCCTTTTCAACAGAAAGACCCTCATGTTTCTTCATGTGCTTAATCAAGTATGCGTTCTTTTTAAACCTTGCTCCACATGACAAACACTGGAACCGTTGCCCAGAACATAGAATGACATGATCTTGCCATCGGTCCAATATCAATTTGTAGCAAAATGGGCATGTTTCCGGCTCCGTGATGTTTCCGGCTCCGTGATGTTTCCGGCTCTGCGGTCCTCGGAGTTAACTTCGTATTTGGCATCGTTTCTGAAATTGATAAAACGTTTATTATTTTCATTGGAAAACAACTGTGATAACAAGATAATTTTTCATTTATGCATGTATCAATCAATCTATTCATCTACTGACTGGAATAGTTTTATTGTGATTTATCGAAAAGGTGCTTAGAGATCTAATACATAATCCGATAAATATCTAGGAGTATGTTTTTCTCTCCTAGGTCGCCCTAAATCAACTTCATCTATCTCGATTCCATCATGCACACTTGGATAAGACTTTTCATTTTCGAGCTCATGGCTGTCTGTTTCATTCGACACCTCCTCTTCGTTCAACAGACGTTGAGGACGCCATAAACGCATTCTATCTACATGTATAACCTGACCCGAACCTCTTGTACCACAAAGTACGTTATACGTAAAATCAGTACACTTGTCACGTACTCTAAATGGCCCTTGCCAAAAACTGGTAAGGTTAGGAGAGTTTCCGGGTTTTCTCCTAGGAAAATACACGTAAACCATATCACCCGGTTTAAATGACTGCCACTGCAACTTTTTATCATGATAGCGTTTCTGGCGTAACATCGATTGCTTCGTGTTTTCACGAACAAAACCATGTGTTTCTTCGAGACGTTCTTGTAACATCCAAGCCCATCTGTTCTGAGGAATGGTCTTTATCGAGTCCGGTATTTTGTACATGATGTCTAACGGAGTTGTCGCTTCTCTACCAAACATCAACTTGTTAGGCGTGTATCCAGTTGTTTCGTGTTCTGCAGACCTATACGCCATCATCAAGTATGGTCGGTATTCATCCCAGTCTGTATGATTCTCATTCACAAAGGCACTTAACATACTTTCCAGGGTTCTGTTAAAACGCTCTACCATCCCATCTGATTGAGGATGGTATGGCGTCGTATGCGTTTTTTCAATCTGTAATAATCTACACATTTCTTGAAATAAAGAACTCTCAAACTGTCGACCCTGATCTGAGTGTATGGTATGTGGTACGCCAAATCGTGTGACAACTTCTTCGACAATCAGTTTGGCCACGGTCTGCGCCTCAATATTAGACATAGGAAAACACTCTGTCCAACGCGTAAAATAGTCCGAAACCACTAATATGTAGCGATTTCCAGAGTTAGAGACTGGCAATTCACCCATGATATCGGCTGCAATTCTATCCATAGGGAATCCGCTTTGTACCATCTGCATTGGCGCTCGTTTGCTATTAAATGACTCTTTGCGTCTAGCACATTTATCATATCCATTGACATACCTCCTCACGTCTTTTTTCATTCCTGGACAATACCATTTTGCTTTAAGACGAGAGAGCCGTAAGCGCTGAACATAGATCTAAATTAGCGGTATTTCACCTACCGCCGATGACGTCTCAATATGAGTGAAAAATTCTCGACTAGACGTAAAAAAAAAAAAAAAAAAACAATTCTTTAAAATCATGACCATTACAGGGAATTGTAAAACATTTTTAAATTTTCGTGGTATCCAAATAAAATGGCTTTTATTTCTGCCAAAGTTACGAGAAAGAACATCTTTCCAATGACAATGACAGTGGTTTATTCACATAAACTAACGGAATGTACAGTGCAGAGATAAATTACACGTAATATAGTTAGATACCTAAATGCGTGAGAAAAACAATTAAGTACAATGTCTGACAATGAGCTAACCAGTAGAACTATTTCTCTCAATAATATATTTCTTAAATTTAACCTTTTTTGTGTGTTAAAAGTTGTTCAACAGTTAAGGTAGCCAATTACACTAAAATTTTATTTGATGAGCCATCGTTAAAACGTTTCTTATGAAATATGATTTCATAATCGAAATAGTAATGCAATCATTTTATATGAATTTTTTTTTGCTTTTCCCAGGAATGATAAAAAAGATGTTTTATGTCTCCTATGAGAAGAATCCGTCCAAACAGTGAAAAATATGCAGTTTCGTCGAATATGTCATTTATTGAATGACATAAGGTAAATTGTTAAGTAAAATGTATAACAAACCATTAAGGGGGATCACCTGAATAAACAATACCTGCTGAAACATGTACATAGGTGTCAGGTAAATTGTGATCCCCCTTTGAGACTGACTAGAAAATTACATGTAGTGAAAGTACAAATACAGGTTATAGACTGCATGGAACATGCATACAATGTAAAACTTATACGGTACCAATTTTGATGCACCAGATGCGCATTTCGACAAATAATGTCTCTTCAGTGATGCTCAACCGAAATGTTTGAAATCCGAAATAACTATGAAGTTTTGGAGCTAAATATAGCCAAAAACAGCGTGCCAAAAAAGTGGAGCCAAATTCGTCCAAGGATAAGAGCTATGCATGAGAGAGATCATCCTTAATTTTGAAATGAATTTCTAAATTTTATAACAGCAATTAAATATACATCCGTATTTTCAAGCTAGTAACGAAGTACTTAGCTACTGGGCTGTAGAGACCCTCGGGGACTAACAGTCCACCAGCAGAGGCCTCGACCCAGGGGTCATAATGTAAAACTTATAGGTACCAATTTTGATGCACCAGATACGCATTTCGACAAATAATGTCTCTTCAGTGATGCTCAACCGAAATGTTTGAAATCCAAAATAACTATGAAGTTTTGGAGCTAAATATAGCCAAAACAGCGTATATATACATGTATACATAAATGAATTAATCCTTGGAGGCCTCCAAAAAAAATGCGCCTTGCAAGATACCACTAGTAGATTGCAAATAGATACAAAATCAAACCTACAAACCTTGAAAGTAACAATACGCAACTCTATATAAAAGAAACAGAATTGACAAAGGGTGGGTGGTGGGTTTGATTTTCACAGCACAAAAACAGGCTTCAGAAAGTTTGGAAAAAGGAAGCTATATAAACAAACAATTTGATTGGCTCAATAATCCGTTACTATCCGACGGTGTAAAAATTTACAAATTTCTTATAGAGGGATAAATTGAATTATCTGATGATAATATTGTTTTATGCCTCCTATGAGAAGAATCCGTCCAAGCAGTGAAAAATAACCCAACACTGTAATGCAGTTTTGTCGAATATGTCATTTATTGAATGACATAAGGAAATTGTTAAGTAAAATGTAAAACAAACCATCAAGGGGATAACCTGAATAAACAATACCTGCTGAAACATGTACATAGGTGTCAGGTAAAGTGTGATCTCCCTTTGAGACTGACTAGAAAATTACATGTAGTGAAAGTAGAAATACAAGTTATAGAGTACATGGAACATGCATACAATATATACATAAATGAATACATAGTGACCTTGGAGGTGTCCAAAAAATTGTGCCACAAGCCCTCACACAGTGAGGGATTGACGCCAACCAATGAAATAAAAAAGAAAACAAAAACAAACAAAATAAAAGTAAATTTGTACCGAGATCCTACATTGTCCTTGAATGTATACACATATTGGGACATGAAATATTTTGCATATGTGAGCAGTTTCAATGACTTAGGAAACACAGTTTTTCATATAACACACATACTGAAGTAACATGTAAACTATTCAAAGTGGTTAGCCAGCAAGGGAAAGCTAAATATTTGTGAGGGATATTTATTATATTTATATACTGGTATTATTAAAGCCCGAATGCTGAGGCATGCAGCCAACTGCTGACCATGACTGTTATGGACTTGATTTCAGGATTTCCTAAAAGGTAACCTTTTGCTCGAAAAATAGTAAACTATATGAGCAGTCAAATATGCATGGGTGTTGATGGTACAGGTAGCTAACTTTTCAAACAAGTAAGGAAAGAAGGAGGTTAAATGAAGATAGGCAGCCAGATGCTGGACTCTGATAAAGTATTGTGAGCAACCAAATGCTGGACTCAGAAATGGGTCGTGGGGGGGGAGCCATCCACTAAAGGAGTAGCCAACTGCTGAACTCAGATGTGGATGGAGATAAATTTTACAGATTATATTTCAAATGAAGAGATGCGGATGTATCTGTGGACTGCATTTGAGCGCCATCTTCCCAGCTTCTGAATGTAGTTTTCAGAGAATCCCAGAGATGCTGCATGAGTTGCGGCACCGATGCGAAAACTGTGTTCTTTGTATAATTTTGGGTTGAGGCCTCTGAATGAAACTATTTTGTTTAGCTGCTGGCTGATATATCGATGTGAGACAGGTTCCCCACTCATAAATTGAAAGAGTGGCTCTGAGGTGTGAGCAAAGTGAGCAGTGTAATCATACAAAGCCCTCACTGGTCAAAATGAAACGGACGTACAAGTGGAAAGATGTAACGTAATTGGTTTTTGTTCAATGTTGCGTTTGTAGTGTTTCATTATAATGGTAACCCCAGAGAAACACCATTAGAGAATTTGAAAATTACATCAGAACGCTGTAAAACCTTTCTAGCATTAGCAGAACGAGTAACTAATTCACCCATTCTTAAAAACGCTTGAAAAGCCAAAACATAGCAAGCTTTGAGTAGTAACCTATTTCCCAAAATAGGTTCAATAATGTTGGTGACATGACTGATTTGACGAAGGATGTCCGTTGCAATTGGAAGTCTATCATCCTGTTGTGGTGTTAGTGTATGACATCCTTTTAGGATTTTTATGGGAAGGAATTTTTCTGTGGGATCTGGTTAGCTGCAGATCTTGTACAGGTAACCTATTGCTGATACGTGTGATGAAACTTAGGATGGGGCATAATTCTGTGAGAATTGGTATCCAATGAAATTGCACAAATCCATCTCAGACACTGGTAGTGAAGTGCCAGACATTTTCCATTGAAGGAAGAGCTGCCAACTTCTGGAGTATGCAATCCTTGAAGATGGTGAAAGAGCCGCCCAAAGAAGATGCTGAGAAGGAAAGTCCAGCCTGGTATTTGTTTTGTTTGCAAATAAGAGATTTCAAATTTCGCTGTGATTTTGTGCAAGATATGAATATCTAATAAAACATGCCTGAAAGATTCAGATATAAACATTCTAAGTTTTTAGTAAAAAAATGTTTATGAAAATTGAAAACGTTTGTTAATATCTTTAAATCTACCGATAAAATATTCAAACAACATGTCAGTTAGAGAAGAAATATATATATAGAAGAAATATATTATAAAAAGAAATTGAAGCGAAATGACCAAATTTAAGATATAATAGCTGTATTCAAACGAGAGAAAAAAGTACCGATCCCGATCAAAGTTGATAGAAATTACAAAAATAATCATATTGTTGCCAATTATATGCACTGCTCATCAAGAAATTAGTTTCATTTTGAAAATTCAATAAATTTGTAAAACCATTTTACATTAAGGGAACGTAGTTTTCTGATTACAATTTTCTCTATGACTACTTTTTAATAATTCCGACCGGGCTTTGTTCAAGTTTGAAAAATCGAAATATTTCTGATTTTTTTCCATTACATTTCATTTTTTAAAATATAGTTCTCCAATATATCTTTTTTTCTAATTGACGTGGGTGTTTTTAAAGATATTATCCGTAGGTTTAAAAAAATATTAGCAAATAATGTTTTCAATCTTCATAGATATTTTTATAACCAAAAAGAGAGTTGGGCAAACACGGACCCCTGGACACACCAGAGGTGTACGCATCCACTGTCGACCGGTCACACCCGCCGTGAGCTTTATATCTTGATCAGGTAAACGGAGTTATCCGTAGTCAAAATCAGTGTGCCAAGAACGGTCTAACAATGGGTATGAAACAAATCAGAAAGCATTTGACCCAATGTTCTATTTGCTCTTGGTCATTATACCATCTCTCAACTTCAATAAATAGCTTATCATTACAAGTTTTGAAACTACAAAAATGTTTCAAATACTTTCAAGGATAGTAAGTACCCGGTAATTTTCTTGACAATTTTTTTTTAAACATAATGTAATTGAGGCTATTGGAGGATTAAACATGTCGCTGTACCACGACTGTTTAAACACAATGTGTTAACAACTATTTTCTTCATCCAGGATACATTCACTGGATTCCTAGTTTGCCAGATGAAAGGTGAAGATAACGAACAGTGATCGATCTCCTATAGGGAATTCAAATAAAGAATTGGACAAACACGAACATCTGGACACACCAGAGATTTGATCAGGTACCTAGGAGGAGTAGCATCCCCTGTCGATCAGTCACACCCACAATAAGGCCATAGTCATTCACATTTTATAAAATAGCACCATGGGTTATTACAGTTTCTTAAAACACCAAACATATTTGATGATAATTTATTACCTGGTGTTGCAGCTAATTTACACCAGAAACTAACCATCCTTATCTTGATATTAATCGAAATAGGGTATCTACCTGGTTCACCATTAACGATGAAATTGGGTTTAATGTACAAAATGTAAAGTATGTTTACAAAATTTTAAATGTACATGTACCTATTTAAAGGGACTAAATCACAATTTTCCTCAAAATTTTCTTTTTGACTTTTAATGATCAAAATCTACTCTTTAATGTGTTTTAAAGATTTCACATAGAAATTAAGGTTATACATTATCGCAGAAACTCATTTCAGTGAGTTTGTTATTTGTTTTGTAAACATGTTATTGTTTACGAAATTTTCAAAAGAAACGGATATCGATCTACGTTACTTACATCTTTCACATTTCAAGCATTCTTGGGGTAAGGTGTATCATGCAAAATTAAGATGCTTTATTTTACAAGATTAACATTTCACTGGTAAAAAGACTCGAATCTTTGTTTACATAACACAGAGTTAAGGCTAAAATATTGCTTTTATTCTTGCATTCAGAAGGTCAATATTCTGGCTGTTAACGATAAATGATTTATAATGTGTAACATCAAAAATGAAGAATATTTCAAAACTCGTGAACCAGTCCCTTTGACTAATGATGATTGATTGTAAACCCATATTTCACATGCATACAAAAGAACAGGTTTCACTATTTCATCAAACATTACAATTTCCAGTAAGGTTGTGTTTTCTACGTTTTTCAATAACATCACACATACTTCTTGAAGGTTTTTGAATCAATTCTTTGATATTTGTAGTAGATAAGCCAGTTTTATATATTAATACACCTAAATGTTTAAAAGTATTAACAATTTCCAATGCTTTATAATCTAATGTTAATGGCGTTTCCATTCTTGCATTACCTTTTCGAAAAAAAATTACAACCTTCCTTTTATCAGTTATACTTTAAGCTGCCAGCATGTGCCATAATCATTAAAAACATTAAGCTGATATTGTGGATCTCCAGGTGTTTCTGATAAAGGAATTGTATCATCAGCGTATAATAACAATTTGAGATACAGATCACACTCCTTTTCCACTTTTGTTGAAACATATGATAATCCTTTTACATTATTGGAGTAAAAGAGTCTTCAAGATCATTTATGCATAATGCAAAATTTTCTTCTATAGTGCAAGCAACGAATAAAAACTGTTTGAGACATGATTACTGTTAGATATGATGGTGCAGGGGTTCCAACAGTCTCGTTTAAAATCAGCATTTCGCAAATTCTATGGTCTTTATGACGATCTAGATTGTCAATACAACCTATCATTGGGTGAAATGCTGTCTGACTTCTTTCATACCGATTGTTAGGCCGTTCTTGGCACACTGACTTTGATTACAGATAACTCCATTTACCTGATCAAGATGTAGGAATCACGCCGGGTGTGACCGGTCGACAGGAGATGCTTACTCCTTCTAGGCAACTCATCCCACCTCTGGTACATCCAGGGGTCTGTGTTTGCCCAACTCACTATTTTGTGTTGCTTATAGTTGTGAGATTGATCACTGTTCGTTATCTTCACCTTTCATGAGCAGTTCTTAATTGACAATATCTTCATAGTTTTTAGCGATCAGCTCTTCCAACAGTCTGTTGGAATTCTCATGGGCACGAATTGTGTTCCTTTGTTAGCTGACCTACTTTTATATTCTTATGAAGCAGAGTATTCAAAAGCTTCTACATCAGAAGAAAAAATATCTTCAACTCGGCATTTAGATATATCGACATTTTATCTATTTACAATAACCATTTAATCTCTGTTCGTTATCTTCACCTTTCGTGCAACTGTGTAATGACATTTGAACACTTACCATCTATGTTATTCAATAATACTTTGTTCCAAAGTCCCAAGCGCCAAACTGAGTCAAAAGCTTTCCAAAATCAATTAGAACATAATATAACTTTTTCCCCGTGATATTTTGAAATTTTAATGCAAACAAGGTAAATATATGGTCCATGGTAGAGTAGTTTTTCTGAAACCAGCTTGATTTTCTAAAATTTGTTTGATTGTACATGTATTTGCATACTGATTTATTCTTTCGTTTAAAATGAACAGTTTACCCAAGCAGTAATAGGTCTATATTTTTGTATCAGTGTTGTCCCTTTTTGTGCAGTGGGATAATATTATGTGTACCAAATGTCCAGAAAGAAGGTATAATTCCTGAGTCGAAAACCTTGTGAAATAAAATTGCATAAAAACTTGACATAATATTTACAGTAGATTTAATGTATTAAATATCAATTTTGTCATGACCAATTGACTTCTTGTTTTTCAGAGCACTTATACATTTTATAATTTCATCATGAGCAATTGGTTGCGTTTTATTATTTTCTGAAAATCTATTATTTTTCTAAATTGGATTGTTAAAGTTTGTTTATTTTTTCCCCAAGTATATTGTACATTTCATTTTTAAACGCATTTCTCTATTTGGTAATATCTTTATTGAAAATTTTTGGAGATTATTTTTAATTGTCTTATCTCAAACAAATCAATTTTATTGATTAGTAACTAATAAGTATAATTTACAGATATCATTCATTTTTCTCTATCATGCAATACAATCTTTGTATGATATGAACTTGTCTTACATGTATATTGCGAAAAGTGAATATCAGTGAAAAATATCATGACTTAGTGAAATATTTTCAACGGATTACGGATATCAGCGATTGAAATCTGTTATGTATTAGTGAATCAGTTGTGAAATTCGAGAATAACCGTTTCGATAATGGCAGAAGGCATTTTCGATGAGGCGAAAAACCTCATAGCCGCCATCAAATCTTTGAAACTCAAAACAAAGGCTGACACATCAGAGGATTTCCCGATCTGGTTTCAATTCATCTATAGTTGTAAAGGACATCAAACTAGAAAATACAGGACTCGTTACATCAATGAAAACCAAACAATATAGTGCATTTTCCAGGATTTCAACATTACGATTTATGAACTATATCTCGTTTCTGAACAAGTTTACAAAGATGATCAGATTCTCCAAGCTATACGAAGATCCTTTAAAGGTGAAGTAGCAAAATTATTAATGAGACAGGGATCGTCAGTATCTATAGACACAATATTGCAAAAACATGAAGTCTGTTTATGACACTATGGACAATGAACAGAAGATTCTTGGACAATTTCACAGTACAGAGCAGGAAGACAATGAAAATTAGAACATTTAATCAACAAAGAAGTTATTCGTAGTGAAGTAGACAAATCCTACATGGACGAAATGCTTCGACATGCATTCTGGGAAGGACTCTACCAAGTCTGAAAGATTTTTCAGGATATATCTTTGACAAACATTTAACATTTTATGAAATTAGGTTAGAACTGCGATCTATTGAGCAAGACCAAGATACATGTAGGCGGAAGAAAGGCGCTAATAGAGGAAAAAAGGACTCAACTGGTACAGGACAAGTGGTCATGAGTGCAACGCATGATGAAGAATCTAAATCTGGCTTTGAAGATGTCAGAGGAATGCTAAGTTAACATTACAGCAGACCGGAGGAAATATATTGAAAGGAAAACTTTAAGAGAACTTATAAACAGAACTTCACAGCACAAGACCATCAATCATATACCAATATGACCTTTGACCAGCACAGAGATCAATGGTCATACAGAGGTCAAAGAGGCGGATACAATACACACGACCGTTAAACTCCAAAGGGCCAGTTTCGAGAGGCAGACCCTAGGCCAGCACAGTACAAGTCAAAGCCTCAGAAATATAAATGGAAATATAAGCCAATCCGAAAACATGATTTATCTTTCCTTGATCCGGAATGTAGTGCGCGTGCGTAATGTAGTTTAAGACTTCCGGGTAGTATATTCGAAAAGCGTCATTATCAACAGTGCAGAAGGCAGCAAAGATATTGCTGTATAATTTTACAGCAATCACGCCAACAAATAAGTTAACGTTAATAAAATCACAATGCATAGCTTTCCTTCATACACGTGAAAATAACCTTTGTATGTAAAAGTGATAGAAAATTATTGTTGTCAAGTAGGACAAACCCCTAGAATGTTCTATCGTTAAAGTCATCATTTCCTACGGATGGCCTCTCGCGAGACAGTTAGATTATTCTAACTACCCTCCCTTCATGATTTAACGTGTTTTATGACTGAACTATATTAGTATATATCATATTGCATAAATCTCCTCAGAATATTTACTCTGGACCTTAAATCAGAATTCCGTGTTTTAACAAGTGAGATTTGTAATAAAATATCAATGTAGTGTATTCAGCGATAAAAATAAAATTAAAAAAATAAAAGATATTGTGCGTCTTATGTTGGACTGACACTTCTGGATTCTATAAATGTCAACCTCCTCTGCCTGGCGAGTTAAGTTTAATCCAGCCTTTATTTATAAATGAGAGGACAATGCCAGATTTCCAACTAAGTACTAAAAACATTTCAGTTTCAACTTAAATACGTCGGCAAGAGTGTGTACCTGTAGACTAAATGCAGCCATTTTGGGTAAAATATTTGAGGTTTACTCACATTATTTTGTAAATATGTGGCGAAAAGGGGGGTGTTACCTCTCTACAACTATCATTGCAATTTCTTTTATGATATGATGTGTCTACAGAATCGCACACCTCAAGGGGACTAAAAACGAATAAAAGAGGGAAGGTACAGAGACGTCAAAAACATTCTAATGGGGTACAAATTTACCCCCCCCACCCCCCCCCCACCCCCCAAGAGTACATCTGAGAGTGGAACGTCCCTACGCCCCGGACCACACCTATGAAAATTAATTTATATCAATCAAGTAATATTTAACAAATGAAAAATGATGTGATTTAATTGCCTATTTTACTGCATTTTATATAAATCAGTTGAGATAAACAATCCCGGCTGAGTGATGCACATATACAAATGATTTACACAAAGTGGACACGTCCAGTTACTTTGGAGAGAGTTAATCAAACATTTGAAGGAGTCGACTGGTAGTGATTGAATAACTTTAGCCTCAGATAAAACAGTGAGAGCGTTGATTTCCTAATTTACATATTTTGGGGGTGGGTACATTGTACCATGATATGCAAGATCCATACACGTGTCGGTCCTCGTAAAAACCCGAGCTTTGAGCTGATGAGTTGCCATCATCTTTTGAGAATCAGCAGCTCTGTTATTATGACAGTCGTTATTGGAGACATTTGTAAACAAGTGAATGTTCGATTACCAATTCGATTTTTAATTATTATTTTTTACCCCTCTCACGTAAAATCACACCCCTAACTCGATCTGTGTTGTTTCCATTAACATTTCCTTACCCTCTCGTAGAAATGATTTCAACTGATTTCGATTTCAGCATCAATACTCAACATAACACTTAAAGCAATACAAGCTGTAACTAACGGTATTTTTTCAACTATCCAATTATTCACCACATAACACCTACCGGTTTAATTAATATAATCCCCAAGATCTGAAGAAAAATTCTGCAAAATAAACAAGGAAATATTGTTTGAGAGCACACCTACAATGAGCGTTTCGTATAAACCGCCATTGTGTCGTATACACGGACATGGGAACGATGATTGCCGAACATACTCGGATTGCTGAGATCGAGGCCATATACAAAGACGGAAACTGGCGCGAGTAACTACATGTGTCGTTTGTTTTTAAATATTACGTTGTTTCATGAATGACTAGAAATACTATGCAAGTGTAAAAAGGTAATAATTACGCAAATGTGCCACTCAAATGAAATTTTGATCGTGAATTTTCTATAAAATTGGCACGTTAAACTGTTTACAAATCTAACACATGCTCAGTGCCTCTCTTTCGCTTTTTCCGACTGGTGACCTCCAAGGTCAATGCACATCGGAAGTTATAAGCAGGAATACTTCTCATTACCATCACATTAGAGTTATTGCGCTTTGATGACTCTTGTGCGTCACTGGAAAAAAAATGCACAAGTCTCGCGAGCAAGAGCGAGATTACTGGGACATAAACGAAACGTTCATAGCAACCCCCCCCCCTTTTAAGTTAAAGTACATGGTGAACTTTTAAATAAAATAGCCATTGGTCAAACTGTATTTTAAAAATATACTAACACTAGTTTATCAAGGATGTTACATGGGTTTTTTTAAACTCCACTACACCTATTATAAAAATTCCAAACAACGATGTTCTCTGTCCTAATGTAATGATTCCGGATATTTGAGGTACGACCATGCGGAGTTCTCAATTAGTCACTTTCCATCACGTGATCTAATTTGTGTATAAATACCGAGACTCCGCAGTCGTCTGGGTCATTTGTTGCTAGCGTTCAGCAGAGGAAAGAAGAAGAAAACAGTGTAAGTTTGTAAATTAAATAAAGTATAATTCCTCGCCTGTTCTTACAGTTAGAGAGTGAATTTGGAAGGCCATCAGAAGTCTGGCCTGCCACGAAGAGGTTGACCTCCAGTAAAGAGGCTAGCCATAGTTTGTTTTCTTCGGTGTCGTCCGCATTGGCTGAACAGACCGTCGTCCAGGCCGCTATACTCATTGTCCGTCCTGAATAAGGCATCCTACAGTGAGTGTAGTGGTTGAAGGGCTACCACATATACTGTCCGTCCTAAATAAGGCGTCCTACAGTATATGGGGTAATCCGAGGGCGACTGGGCTCTAGATCTACATTTTGTTAGTTAGCACTACCAGTTTATCGTTGCTTGCCTCTGATTGATATAGTGATTCTCTGTTTGATTATAATTTACCTAGATAAGGTTAGGACATATTTGTATATTTTGGCAGTCCACTAAAATCATACCAATTAGTTTAAATTAGTTATTGTTGAATACCCCAAACCCTGGAATTGACCAGGTACGATCCCAGAAGTTAATGTAAATACGTTACAGAATTTGGTGGCAGCGTCGGGATTTGGGGTAAAATTCTATCATTAAAGTTTACATTTGTTTTTGGTTTATTTTAGTCGAGTTTGTTTAATTTTGTGAATTACTGATATGTCTGAGAGCGATGTGAATGCTGAGATGACTGCCTTAGAACAGGAGCTAAGTAGGCTTCAGGCTAGTATAAATAAAAGTCGGACAAGGCCAGCCGCCAGAGATTCGGGATTACCTGAAAGTAGGCGGACTACCATAGATGATCAAGGTTACATACGAGAGGGCGCAAGACCTAAAACTGTTAGGATGACCATCCTACCTAATACATGTACTAGGCCTGACAATCTTACTGATTTAAGTAGGGCAGATGATGGCGAGCCAGATAGATTTTCTATTACGAGCACACCATACCATGCGAATACATCCAGGCATGATTTTCCAGTGATGAATAAGACTAACATTACAACTCGCCGCCCTGAGAATACTGCACAGAAGGACAAACCCAAGATCACCATAGTGAAACCAGATAAATTTGACGGAAGTTCGTCATGGGCCGATTTTAAATCTCACTTTGATATATGTGCAGAATTGAATAAATGGGCTCTGTCAGAGAAGGGGATGTATTTGGCCGTTGCATTGCGAGGTCAAGCACAGAGTGTTCTTGGAAATCTGCCAGCAGTAGACAGATGTAACTACAGAATTCTAAGTAAGGCTCTAGAGGAGAGATTTTTGCCCTCAAACCAAACAGAATTATACAGAGCTCAGTTAAGGGAAAGGAGGCAAAAGGCTACAGAGTCATTACCAGAGCTTGGGCAGGATATGCGTCGACTTGCAAACTTGGCCTACCCAACCGCCCCTGTTGAAGTGAGAGAAACTCTAGCGAAAGAACAGTTCATTGATGCTCTGAGGGAAAGTGACATGCGATTGCGCATTAAACAAGCCCGGCCAGTTGACTTGAATGATGCAATTAGACATGCCGTTGAATTAGATGCATTCAATGCAGCTGAACGACGTTTTACTGAGAGCAAAGGTTATCTGAGGGAGGTGAAACCAGGGGAAAAGGAGGACCAAGGAGATACTATTGCTTCTCTCCTGAAAGCAGTCCAGGATATCAAAAAGGAGATGCAATCTATGAAGATGGGAATAGAGAAACAAAGCTCCCCTCTGCAGGTGTGACCTGCCATTACTGCAAAAGGAAAGGTCATGTTAAGAAGAACTGTTTCAAGTATCAGAATGCAATACAAGGCAAGCCAAATACCAACTCAATACAAAAGCCCGCAGCTGTAAAACATGAACATCGGAATGATGATAAGGAAAAGGATAACACAGCAAATAGGACAGGCATTAGTAGAAAGGCTGGCGAAGCAGGAATATTTGTTGATACAATCATTAATGGTTATAGGGTTAAACTACTTGTAGATACTGGTGCAACTCTCAGTATCATTTCACCAGATATACTACATTCTGTTCTTAATGATCCACACCCAACACTTGCTGAAGTTAGCAAACCCATCCTAATGGTGGATAGTACTGCCATGAAAGTAGAGGGATCTCTTTTAATTTCCTTTACAATAGCAGGCTTAACATTTGGCCAAACATTTGCGGTAGCAGACACTGGTGTTGATGGAATACTCGGTCTTGATTTTATGACCAAAAATGAGTGCTTAATTGATTTACCAAACTCCTCTATGGTTATTAAAGGCAAGCAAGTAAAACTTGCTCTTCAGGGGAAGATAGGCTGTTGTAGGATCACCTTATCTGAGAATGTAAGTGTCCCACCTTACAGTGAAATTATAACAATGGGCAATGTTATACCGCCTGTCTTCGAAAAGGTTCCACTCCTTGGTATCGTGGAACCATCTGACCGCTTTTTAGAATCTGATAGAGGACTAGTGGCCAGAACGTTAATAGAAGGCAACAAAATAGCTCCTGTAAGACTAATGAATCCATCTGCAGAGTCACAAACTTTTTATAAGGGAACATTTGTAGCTACTTTGTCGGCCGTTGAGAATATCTATGATAAGACAGACTTATTACAGAAGAATAACAGAAAATTGCCAGACCATCTCAAAGATTTGTATGCAAGATCAGTAGCAAGACTGACTGCAGACAATGCCAATGCTGTTAAAAATATGTTATTGAAGTATTCCCACCTGTTTGCTGCCTCAGATGCTGATTTAGGCCAAACTAAAGTTACTCAGCATACCATTAACACTGGAACAGCCACACCAATTAAACAGCCTCCAAGGCGCATGCCCATTCATATGCAAGTGGAGACAGACCTTCATGTTGATGATATGCTTGAAAGGGAAATCATAGAGGAATGTACAAGTCCATGGTCATCCCCAGTAGTGTTAGTAAAAAAGAAGGATGGGACCACAAGGTTTTGCATCGACTACAGGAAGTTGAATAATGTAACCATTAAAGATGCATATCCACTACCAAGAATCGACGATTCCCTTGATCAGCTATCAGGAAAGAAATATTTTTCAACATTAGATCTAAATTCTGGGTATTGGCAAGTGGAAGTAGCCTCCCATGACAGAGAAAAGACAGCATTTGCAACCAGAAAGGGCCTTTACAACTTTAAAGTCATGCCGTTTGGACTTTGCAATGCCCCAGCGACTTTTGAGCGATTAATGGAAACGGTCCTGAGAGGTCTGCAATGGCAAATTTGCCTTGTATACCTTGATGATATCATTGTAGTTGGGGAAACTGTAGATGATATGATTAAAAATCTTACCCTAGTGTTTGACCGTTTAGTAGCCGCTGGGCTTAAGTTAAAAGCCAGAAAATGTACATTGTTTTCTACAGAAGTAGAATACTTGGGGCACATTGTGTCCCAAAAGGGGATATCAACAAGTCCAGATAAAATAAAAGCTGTACAGAAATGGGAAGTACCTTCTAATATAACAGAGCTCAGATCATTCCTAGGATTCTGTAGCTACTACAGGCGCTTTGTGGCAAACTTTGCATTAATCGCCAAGCCACTGCATGATCTAACAAAGAAAGGAGCACATTTTATTTGGAGTGTCAAATGCCAAGAAGCATTTGATTTACTTCGTAAACAATTGTCAACCTCACCAGTACTGGCCCATCCAGATTTCAATGAGAGGTTTATCTTAGACACTGATGCCAGCAGTTTTGCTATTGGCGCAGTGTTGTCACAGATGCAAGACGGTGTAGAGCGGCCTATTGCTTTTGCAAGCAGGAGTCTAACAAAATCAGAAAGAAAGTATTGTGTAACTAGGAAGGAATTATTGGCTGCAGTTCATTTTGTAAAATACTTTCGGCATTATCTGTATGGCCGTCAATTTACATTACGAACAGATCATAGTTCGTTGAGATGGCTGATGAACTTTAAAGATCCTGAGGGACAACTTGCTCGATGGATGGATGTTCTGTCTACGTTTGACTTTACAATTGAAGATCGACCAGGAAGACTGCATGGCAATGCGGACGGCCTTAGTCGCTCACCTTGTAGACAGTGTAAAGTGGACCATTTTGTTGTTGACCATATGAGTATCTGCAGTGCTAAAGTAGATGACCAATTGTTCCAGCAAAAGCCCTTGAAATGCTTACAGAATGATGACAAAGACATATCAAAAGTAAAAACTTGGATAGCAACCAAAAGTAGGCCAAATAAAGAAGTTGTATCATCAGAATCGGTCACAGTGAAATCTCTTTACGCCCAGTGGGTCCAGCTTGTTGTTAAGGAAGAAGTCCTATACAGGAAATGGACAGATTTAGTGACAAAGCAGGGCATACTACAAGCCATTGTACCCAGTAGTGAAAGAAGAACTGTGCTAAAGCACTATCATGATTGTAGGTCTGCAGGCCATCTTGGTATTCACAAAACACTTGCTCGAATTCGTCAGTCTTATTATTGGCCTGGTCTGCAAAGAGATGTACATTCCTACATTGCTGGTTGTGAAGTGTGTACTAGGCGGAAAGCACCGACCCCAGCCAACAAGGCCCCAATGAAGTTGGTGTATTCTGGCTATCCATTTGAAAGGATTGCCACTGACCTTCTTGGAGAGCTACCTATGACCACCAGTGGTAATCGATATATCTTGGTGGTTGCAGATTACTTCACAAAATGGACTGAATGTTTTGCAATACCTAATATGGAAGCGGCAACAGTCGCAGCAAAGATTGTTGAGGAGGTTATAGCAAGGTTTGGAGTACCTGCTGTAGTACATTCTGACCAAGGACCACAGTATGAAAGTAGTCTCTTCAAAGAAATGTGTAAATTACTAGACATCCAGAAAACTCACACTACCCCTTACCATCCCCAGTCTGACGGGATGGTAGAGCGTTTTAACAGAACACTCACAACAATGCTCAGTGCATTTGTAAACGATCACCATACAGACTGGGATGTCCATTTACCTTACATTGTGATGGCCTACCGAAGTTCAGTGCATGAAACTACAGGATTGACACCAAACATGATGATGTTTGGAAGAGAGGTTGCTACTCCTTTGGATCTCCAGTATGAGATGCCACCTCAAATAAAGGACACACCTAGCAATAAATGGGTATGGGAGTTACAGGAACGTCTTGAAAAGGCCCATTCATTTGTTAGGGAAAAGATGAACCAGTCAATGGCCAGACAAAAACATTATCATGATCGAAAATTGATGTGGAAAAAGTTTGAACTTGGCGAGGAGGTGTATGTTTATTTTCCAAGAAGAAAACCTGGGACATCACCTAAATTAACCAGTTTTTGGCAGGGCCCCTACAAGGTTATGAATAAGATGTCAGATTTGACATACCTGGTAAATTGTGGTCCACGAGGTTCAGATCAAGTCATTCATGTTGATAGAATGCGTAAAAAGCGTATACAAGTTCTATCAGGCGAAAGTGATGGCATCCCACATGGTCAAGCTGATGATATAATGGATGATCCTGATGTTATAGATAGATCTGATTCTGATCATCATGCAAGCTATGATGATATCCATTCTGATACTAGGCCCACAAACATTAGTCGCCCAAGCAGAACCCGTAAACCACCTATCTGGATGCATGATTATGAGACTGACATGTAATGATACTTTGATTACAGTATATAGAAAATAGTTTAAACATGTAATATACATTGTATGTTTTGTTCACTTATTGTAGATGGCGAAGACGAAAGTTACTCCAGCGAATTGTCGTAGATGCCCTATGTGTACGTTTGTGGCAAGGTCAGGAGAAGAATATAAAAGTCATGTTCTGCAGTGTGCTATGAGAACATTTAACTGCACTTACTGTACCTACTCCAGCAATAAGGAGATCAATGTCAAGAGACATGAAAGAAGAAGCCACCCTGGCCTTATCGAGGAACCCATCAAACTGGATGGAAAACCTGATAAGAGCAAAGAGTCAACCAGTAGTAAAAGTGTAGAGGAAGAAACTGAAAAGCCAGAGGAAGAGTGGCTGAAGCAAGATTATGGGGATATTATTGGTTGTGTCTCCTCTGACAGTAGCGATAATGAAGGGGAGTCGCATGAGTCTCAACAGAAGAAAGATGAACCATCTACTAATGAACATTTGTTGGAGGGAAGAGTAATCCGGAAACAGACAGCACCAAGCAGACCTTTCGTTCCTAAAGTCAAGATTCTTCCTCCCACTGGTAATCCAGAAATGGAAAATAAACAAGACACAAGATGTGAAAGTTGTAAGAGAAAGTTATCCATGGTGGACATTGGAATCCAGACAGAGGCTTGTCAGAAATCTATCTCGTCTAAGCGGATCAAGAGGTTCCGTGAGGGTGATATTGACATTGAAGAAATAGTTGAAGAGAAAACAGAATTCTGCTGACTTTTTGGTTGTGTATAACGGTAGATAGTGAATATATAGTTGTTAAAAAAAAGAAGAAAGGAATTCTTTGTAAATTGTTCGTTCTATCTTTTATTAAACCTTTGTCTAAAATAAAAGAATTGTTTAGTTTCGAAGCTGTACATGCGGGACGCACGTCATCGGAGGCATGGGTAGTGTAATGATTCCGGATATTTGAGGTACGACCATGCGGAGTTCTCAATTAGTCACTTTCCATCACGTGATCTAATTTGTGTATAAATACCGAGACTCCGCAGTCGTCTGGGTCATTTGTTACTAGCGTTCAGCAGAGGAAAGAAGAAGAAAACAGTGTAAGTTTGTAAATTAAATAAAGTATAATTCCTCGCCTGTTCTTACAGTTAGAGAGTGAATTTGGAAGGCCATCAGAAGTCTGGCCTGCCACGAAGAGGTTGACCTCCAGTAAAGAGGCTAGCCATAGTTTGTTTTCTTCGGTGTCGTCCGCATTGGCTGAACAGACCGTCGTCCAGGCCGCTATACTCATTGTCCGTCCTGAATAAGGCATCCTACAGTGAGTGTAGTGGTTGAAGGGCTACCACATATACTGTCCGTCCTGAATAAGGCGTCCTACAGTATATGGGGTAATCCGAGGGCGACTGGGCTCTAGATCTACATTTTGTTAGTTAGCACTACCAGTTTATCGTTGCTTGCCTCTGATTGATATAGTGATTCTCTGTTTGATTATAATTTACCTAGATAAGGTTAGGACATATTTGTATATTTTGGCAGTCCACTAAAATCATACCAATTAGTTTAAATTAGTTATTGTTGAATACCCCAAACCCTGGAATTGACCATGTACGATCCCAGAAGTTAATGTAAATACGTTACACTAAGTCAATCAATATTTTGTAATTTTCAAAATAGCTTAGATGCAGTTTAGAAACGCATTTGTTGTGTTAATTAGTGTTATAAACGTCTTTAAAAATGCAGTTTGGCAAGTATATAACTTATACTAAAATATTTGAAAATGAGAGAGAGGGGGGGGGGGGCATTAACGATTACAAAGTCCATGCCATATGAACCTGTCCAAATTGTATAAAATAGAATGTCTTCATAATCTGACAGAATAATCTTAATAACATATGAATCCCATTAATTACAAGAAAAGTTATTGTGTCGGATGTGCATGAATTGGTTTTTCCCTTCACAGTTCTTCTTGCGACTGATGCTTTATATCGGTCAGATTTGGCAGATTTAGTACCTGCACTCCTTCACATAGTTTAATAAGTTCGTCTGTTTTTTTGTAAGAATAATCAATTCGTTTTGCCTTTAGAATTTTAATCAGTGTCGTGGTTTGCAGTCGGTTATCATATGTATTCGATACCATAATTTATATTACGTATGCCTAAGTAATGTGTACGTATGTTGTCCCGGTAGCACGACTTTACGCGCCTTTAATTTGAAGAGTTCCACTAATGGAAATGACAAGTATTACTGACAATGATTCATGAATCTATATTTTCTGCTGATTTGACGGGTCTATTGCTTCAGATTCACTTTGATTCTATTAAGTTATAAATATTCAATCACATATATGTTGACTATTTGTTCTTTTATTTTTTAATTAATTTTCCGTCAGTTACAGCTTGTATTGCTTTAAAATATTGCTCAGTCTGGTTGTGTTACTACCTGGAAGTTGTCATATTCACAGTAAATGTTAGAATACAAAGAGAGATAACTCACGTTTTCGGAAAGGCCTATACCAGGGTTTCTTGGCGAACAGAACACGATACAAATTTAAAAGATCAATGGCATAATAACAACAGGTTTATTAGATACTGATGCAACAGTGTGTATAATTTCCACTGACTTTTACAACACATTGATGACACAGACACCGATAGAATCATTAGACAACATTTTATGCAACAGCTTTACAAGGAGACTGATATTTATTATTCTTTAAGTTATACCTGTGTACATCTCATACTGAGCAATGAGTTATATCAATACCAAGGCGAATAATTTCCTTAGGAGATGTTCGATGACAACAGTTACTGTCGAATCATTTTAATTCATGGTGGCCAACAATGTCCGTGGGTAAGCAAATTTTTGCTGGTTTGTGTGGACGTAATTTCGTGAGTAAGCGATATGATGTCACTAGGAGAGATAACTCTACTTGGTTCGAGGACACGTAAATTCGTGGGTGAGAGTGACCCACGAAATCCACGAACACCAACCCCCCACGAACAATGATGACTCCACAGTGTTCTTCTTGTACATTATTAAGATTATGATATGCTGTATCGTGATTTCTATCTATGTGTTTGAACTTTGTACCCTTTGATTTCTTTTATTCTTGTTTGTGTTACAGGTTTTTTCTTAGTTCCCTAGAGCGTGTCAAATAAAATACAGAACCCAAATAGCCATATTTGTCATTGCTGGTTTTGACCAACAAAAAGAAGGCTATCGCATATTGTTTCATGTAAAGTAGTAAATCACACACATACACTTCCCAAAGCATGACCAACCACATAGCTAGTCCACCTAATTCTATCGTAATCACAAAACAGTATCAAACGGAAGGCACCTTTTCGCCATATTGACAACGACATGGGGGTTTTTGGGGTTTTTTTTGGTTTTTTTGGTGGTGTTTTTTTTTTTTTTTTTTTTTTTTTTTTTTTGACAAAGCGAGCTGGAATATTATCTGTATATACCATTTGCCGTTTATGACACAGAACTGATCCTCGTTATTTCTTTTCAATCAACATGCATTACATTTCAGAGTCTTCAAAAACATAACTTCGTTTATACAATGTACCTGCTATAGGATATTTTGCGAGATGTATAGGCTTGTATTATTGTATTTTCGTAACTTGAAGCTGTGCAGTAATTAGAACTGTTGCATTATACCCATATTTATATCTGTGGGTGATAATGTAACACTTTTTGTCACGATGTTTAATTTTTGATGATATTGTGTTACATATATACAGCAATGGCACCAAAAAATATTAACTGCCTTTTTAGTTAAACTCAGGTGATCAATTGAAATTGGTTGTCGTCCGTAGTGCGTTAACATTCCAATTTTTTAAAGAGGAAGGTACGACTGTGTACATAAAAAGGACAAAAATTTCTCTGTTTTTAGGTTTGATCTGTGGTTTAAGTAACTTAAATATTTGCCAAGTATACTATCTCAACTTAAATCGAAGTTATTGCATATTTGATAGCAATATCATTTCATTTTTAAAAAAACTTCTTTTCAAAAAGAGCTTGAAAACTGTTAAATTTCATCCAGAATTTTGCTTTGGAAAAGGTGTGGTCATCTGTCGAGCAAAATGAAATTAATATATACTGTGTATTAATAATAGAAATGTATTTAAATATGGATTTACTCCATGCATGGGCTGTATGTTTTCTCAAGAAAAACCACCTCAATTTATGAATTTCTTCATTGATTTTGGCATTTAATTTTATGTAAATTTCACGCTCCTGTCATACAACATATAGCAATTTTGGATCAAATTACAAGTAGTTTGGATTTGCTTATACATGTATATTCCTTATCTGAATGCCAAATGACTATAGAAACTATACCTACTTCTTTGGTATGAAGTATCCTTGGGACAAGGGGGACATAACGTGTCAATTTCAGGAATACTGCATCCCCGGGGCCTTAGGGGCTGGGCAAAACTGTCAAAATTGACCAAGTTTTAAAAATCCTCTTCTTACAACCGCAAATCTATAAGAAAAACTAAATGGATAGTGATGTAAAACAGGAAGGCCTCTACCAAAATTGTAAAATTTGTGATCTCAAGGGTAGGGATTCTGACCCCAGGGCGGGGCCAAACTTGGTATATGTTTATGTGTAAACTTGTAACAAACTTCTCTTTGTTTTTATGGCTCATTATCACAACTGTATTTTAAACGAATCGTATCATATAACTCCAAAAGATTGAATTCTTCAACACCATGCTTCAGTAACACATTTCATATTGCAGTGAATGGGTCCGATGAATGACTTACCGTAGCTATAGTGGATTCCTAAACTTTATAAAAACCCTTACAAAAATACATTACTGGACCCAGTAAATGTTCTACCAAGCCTTTATCTTTTCTCTTCACATAAATATTAACAGCTGTGAGGGAAAAACTCCAAACGTAATGTGCCACTACTTATGCCAAAAGTGGTGTAACTCAAGTGTGGATTCTAAAGAATTCTAAAGAACTTTTAGTAAACTTGAAATCGCAAAACTTTTCTCAAATCAACAACATCAAAACGTATCATATTTCAACACTTTGCACGACCACTCCTCAAGATGAATTAAAAACTAGACTTTTGATATTATTGACCGCTGCTTCTTCAACACAGGAAAGGAAAACAGAAATATTTATATCTAGTGATCAGTCATTCAAAACATTACTTTGTTAAACACTGCTCTGATTCCACGCATAAGGACTCTGAAGTTGAAATAAAATATATGCTGGAGTTCTTCTTTGACAATAATCTTCGTAGTTTTTGGTCATCAGGTCCTTCAACAGTCTGTTGGAATTTCATTGGGCACGAATTGTGCCCCGTTGTTAACTGACATCTTCAAAAACTTCTACATCAGAAGAAAAAAATCTTGCTGTGACCTTCATTGCGACACTTAGATATATCGACAACGTTTTGTCTATTAACAATAATTTCCATTCATATGTCGATTTGAAATATCCCTGTCAATAAAAGACACCACAGAGTCGTCCACTTCTGTTTCATATTTAGTTATTTTATTGAGAGTAGATATTAACAGCAAACTAACAACTCAACTATGATAAACGGGATGATTTCAGCTGTCTTCATCGCCAATTTCCCATATGTATGTAGCAATATTCCATTATCACCTGCATGAGGTGTTTCTATCTCTCAACTGATTCGATACGCAAGAAATTGTTTTCCGTATGGTGAGTTTTTAAATCGAGGTAGGCTACTGATAAACAAGTTGATGGTGCAGGGGTTTCAACAGTCTCCTTTAGAGTCAGCATTTTGTAAATTCTATGGTCGTTATAACGATCTAGTTTGCCAATACAACCTATCATTGGGTCAAATGCTGTTTGACTTGTTTCAAACCGATTGTTAGGCCATTCTTGGCACACTGATTTTGACTGCGGATAACTCCGCTTACCTGATCAAAATATAGGGCTCACGGCGGGGATGCTTACTCCTCCGAGGCACCTGATCCCAACTCCAGTATATCCAGGGGTCCGTGTTTGCCCAACTATCTATTCTATGTTGCTTATGGGATTTATGGGATTGACCACTGTTCGTTATCGTCACCTTTAATTTGATATTTGCGTCATTACATTGTTGAGAAATTTTGACATTGTTCTATAATGAAATAATATGGCATGAGTCACCTAGAGTGACATATTGGCGAAGTGGTGAAGAAAAATACAAAACGTAGTGTACTTATATTAAAAACTTTCAAATGAATGGCATGCTGAAATGACACAAACACAATAATCCTGGTCGCAATACTTTGGTGAATGCCATGCCAACACCCTCGGTACCCCAAAATGGATATTGGGTCTTAAACTCGTACAATTCTCTCTTTGCAAGATGGTAATTCAACACCAGAAACACACTTGAGATTAAATGTACAATTAGTAACAGGTACTAACGATCTTCTAAACTTTCACACTGACGATCACGTGGGAATGCGGGTTGGAATAGGTCCCCTTGCTTGCCGTAAAAGGAGACTAAATGGGGCGGTTCTTCGGATGCGAACGTAAAAACCGATGCCCCTTGACACAACAGGTGTCACACGATAAAGATCCATCCCTGCTCAATGGCCGTACGCGCCGAATATAGGCCTAAATTTTGCAGTCCTTCACCGGCAATGATGACGTCTCCACATAAGTGAAATATTCTCGAGTGGGACGTTAGATTGTATTGTATTGTATTGTTTATTGGCTTTAAGCCTTACGGCTCATCAGCATAATACATATTCAATTACAAAGTATAAACAAAAAAGATGTATACAGTATGAAAAGTGGAGTGAATATTAGAGGATGGACATACATGAAGAGAGTTATAAGACAAGTTTACATAAAAAAGAAACCAACAAAAACCAGCATATACATTAGACGATAGTTTGGCTAGATCGTAAGAGTAAAGCACCTTTTAAAAATTTACCCAGATTACAGATTTGTTTTCTATTATGAATTGACATCAATTGTACCAGTTTAAACATAGAAGCATGCGACCAATAATATTTTTTTATATATGCAGATCTGAGGTTTTTGTACAAAGGACATATTAAAATAAAATGATATTCGTCCTCAACTTCGTTCAAATTACAAAATTCACACAATCGATCTTGTCTTGCTGTGCCATTATATCTACCTTGTTCAATTCTAAGCTGGTGAGCAGACAATCTAAATTTTGCTAAAAGATTAATAAGATTTTCCGGAATAGATTTTGTCAAGTAAAATTGAATGGTAACATTATCAATAAGGTGTCTATACAGAATACATTTGGGTGAATTATCAAAAAATTCATCTCGTTACTGCATGAAGTTGTCAGTTAAACGCTGTTTGAGACATTCTAGAAATAAAACTTCATTATTAACATAGTGGTTAAACCATACATCACCAAATCCTTTCGATAATAATAAATGCTTAACTTGGCAGCGCCAATTACAGTTCTTGTGATTGCAAATCAACATGTCATCATATATAGATTGAAGGATACAATTGTCGGTTTTGATAACTTTCAACCAATATTTGATAATTTTTATCATACGTAAATTATACATTGGCACACGACCAAGTTCCCCGTAAACCATATAATTTGGAGTGCACTTCTTTACATGTAAAATTCGCTTACAAAAGTCCACATGTACCTTTTCAACATCGTTACCTGGGTTAAAACCCCAAATTTCACTACCATAATTCAAAACACTTGAAACATAAGTATCAAATACATGAAGTTTTGTTACAATATTCAGTGACAGATTTTCACAAATTCGAAGAATATGGTACATACATTTTCTACCCTGCTCGGCGATAATACACTGAGACTTTAAAAATTTACCATTAAAATTTAAAGTAAGACCAAGATAATTAAAGCTGTCAACAACTTCTAGTTCGCTACCATTGTAAAACCATTTGCTGGCGGCATTTATTTTCCCTTCGTTACGAAAGACAAGAACTTTTGTTTTTTTGAATGTTAACTTTTAGGTCCCATTCGTTACAATAAACTGATAAAGTATTTAACATGTTTTGTAATCCTGTGGCTGATTCAGAAAAAAGTACAGTATCATCAGCGTACATTAGCAAAAACAGTGATATATCTTTAAAGTCAATTCCATCACATAAGCTATTAATAAATGCATTCTCAAAATCATTCACATAGAGAGAGAACAAAAAGGGGGACAACCCCTCACCTTGCATTAATCCGTTTGTACATGAGAAGAAGTTCGATAATTCGGATTGAAATCTAACACAGGATTTTAAGTTACTATATAGTGATTTGATGATTGTAAGTAATTTACCAGTGATGCCACAGCGTGATAATTTAAAAAATAACTTGTTTCGGTTGACATTATCGTAAGCCTTTTGATAATCAACAAAACAGCAAAATAACTTATTTTTGCGTGATAACGTTCTACTAATGACACTTTGTAATGCAAATATAGCGTCTTTAGTGCCAAAACCTGGTTTGAAACCAAACTGAGCATCTGACACAGAATTATTCCCGTAAGACCATTTTAACAACCTATCATTTAAAACAGAAGTAAATATTTTTGCCAAACAACTCACCAGAGTTATGCCTCTATAGCTATTAGTGTCGTTGGCATTTCCTTTCTTAAAAGATGGGAAAATAATTCCCTCAGACCAACATGTTGGAAATGTGCCACGATTAAAGATAATATTGAATAGATGTGACAACAATGGAGTAAAAATAACTCGAAATTTACAAAAGTATTCAATTAACAAGTTATCAATGCCCGGTGATTTAGCAGCTTTCGTTTTCTTTAATACATTACAAACTTCATCACATGATATTGGAACATCTAGCTCCTCGAAAATGCAACTTTGAGCTCGGTCCACATCTGTATTATTGTTATCTCCATCATTGTTACAGACAGACTTGAAATGCTCAAAAAAATTATTCAAAGACAACTCTGTAGGTGGAGACCGTGAATTCTTCTTAAACGCTTTGTAAAATTGCCTAGGATTATTCCTACGTAACAGACTAAGTCGGTTCCCCTCTGATCTTAAATACTTACGTCTGACCTGTCGTTCATAACGTTTATATTCACCTTTAGCTTCAACCAGATTACATCTGTTTTCCGGGCTACGCTCAGAATTAAAGATGTACATAAACTGACGATAAGTGTTGTAAAAGTGCTTACATTTTTCGTCAAACCAAGGTTTATCCTTGCTGGTAGAACTTTTCTTATTTGGTGATTTTTTTTTACAACATGTTACATTTCCAGAACAAGGTTGAAAAACATCATTTAATATAGAATTAAACTGCTCAATACCACGATCCAGTGTTAGGGTAGATGATTGTATTAAGTCGATAATATTATACAGATCACTGACTTTGTCATTGAGGTCACGTTCCATTTGTTCCACGTGCTCGTCGTCCCATCTGAACTTCCGTGTCGTATTTGGATAATAATCAATCAATTCATCATTTTAATACTGCATACAGGGTTATTGTAGACCTCTGTCATTTTCGCCTTTCTACACCTGAAGATGGTTTCGTTCACTTTTTCAATTGTGTTAAAAGAGTGATAAGAGAGGAAACAGTTTTGCTCAATCTCAAATTCGCCCATTGACAACGAGAGTTGAAAATAAAACGGGGTGAATATTTCCCTGCATGCAGTATTCGCTATGAAGTGGCTACTCACCTTTACAGGCTGAACACAGGTTAGATTCCAGTAACTTCAGTCTGGTAGAACAAGTTCCTTCATGAAAATGCAATATGAATTAGTAAATGAACACTATTGACAAAGCATTTGTGAATGTACCTGTAGAACAAGTTCCTTCATGAAAATGCAATATGAATTAGTAAATGAACACTATTGACAAAGCATTTGTGAATGTACCTGTAAATATCATAGATCATCAGAAATACAATGCTATAATTCAAGGTATCACACCGGTAATTATTTTCACTATATATTACTATAGAGGGGAAAAAATCATTAAAAATCAGTTTACAAAATTGATGCCGAATAACGCAGTCAGACACGTTCTGTTACCTATCTCATCTGCCGACACCAAAAAAACAACACCCCTCGCGGCATTTTCGAAAATAAATTGCCCACAAACAAGACTACCCTCAAATCCACGTGTTTTTCACATGTGTGTAAACAGCCGGAGTACACCTCAGGAAGTAGCCTCAGCTACCAACAGCAAATAGTTCTTTTGTATACACTTGGTTATTTCTACAAATTACACAAAATTTCCTAATCAGGGGTATAAAAATTAAGTGAAAGGAAGAAGAGGAAATGAGAAAAATCGCGCAAGGAAAAACAATATTTCTTTAAATATATGGAACTACAATTGACTAAGTTCGTTTTGATTGGACAATTACCGGTGTGATACCTATAATGTGCTGAAACTACAGGTGCGTGTTTTCTATATGTGCAAGGTTAATAGCAGTGTATTTGATACTTGACTGATACCGTATCCGAGTACGAATATTTAATTTCAATCATTTTCTGTGGGTCCGATAAAATTTTGAATAAATTTCCATGCGCCTTGAACTTCTTTTTATCGACAGACATCCATGGATGATTTTGCTCCGCAATGTGAGGATTGATAGTCACACTGCCATCGTAACATCAATACATACCCGGGAAAATACCCACAATGCGTCATTAATATCCTAGTTTTAGAAATATATATTCATTTCGGACATGGGGACTGTTTCGGAGTACACCATGTAAGTACTTTGTTACGTTATTTTTCATTCTTGGAGTTTGGCAGTCATTCTAGTGCCATTATCATAAATTATCCAATATATCATACGTTTTAAAAAGCAAGGTATTTATCTATAAAACTAACGGCAATTCATCATACAAAATTCAAAAATCAAAATCCTCCTATGCATGCACTCATATTTACACTTGACTAATTTTATCGATTAAAACATTTGAATTTTATCTGTCTTTGCGACAACAGATGATAAAATGGTACATATACTCGTTAGTCGCATACATGTACATGTGCATATTTTGTAGTGTTGTCAAATGGGAGTTCAGAATGTCGGCGAAATAGGAATAAACCCCTGTAAAAATCAAACAGTGTGAAAATATATGTATTCATGTGTTAAATATTTCATCCTTCGTGTCCGAATTAAAAAATCTATTTTGAATTTGATTAATATATTCAAGACCTTCATGATTTGTACGTTAGAAAAAGAAGAGGTTTAATGCGGGCCGCCACAGGGACTCAAATCTCCGAAACTTGTCAACACGTTTTGATCCATTTGTCGCTGAAATACCCATGACTAAAATTTCGACAAATCGGCAAGGAACCGCATATTGTTATGATTCTTCTCAATAATGATAATAATGATAATTATTATTATTTACATAGCGCCCAATATGACTATAAATAACCACTCTAAATCGCTGCACACAATAAAAATGATACAGCATGTTATAAAAGTAGTAAAAGGAAATTACAATAGCATTAAGACAGCATTAAGACAGATAATATCAAAACAATGCTAGCAAAACATCAATAATTTGAAGTAAAATTACTGAAATCTAAAACATGATGTGCATTAAGAAAGTTTCACGCCGTACAATCAAATGATATAAAATACAATAGTTGAAATAAATATACACTTCCAAAAGTCATGTTAAAACTGATGGTAAAGAAACCACAAAGATTTAAGCACCTATAATATATGTACTAATAATATGCAAGTCTAAAAAGATGTGTTTTTTTTAATGTTTTTCTCAATGTTTATACAGAAGTGGCGATTACCTGACGGGATAGAAATAAGATGCAATCTTTTCCTAATATATATGTCTAAAACAACTTGGCATTTTAATACCACTATAGAAATTCTTCAACACCGTATATTATGTTTTGATGTAATATACTGTATTTCCTTCAGATTTACCGTTTCTTGGAATGCAATGAATGTTTTTCATTATTGTGGTCAAATGTTTGCCATTAAGTTGTCAGTTAATTACGTCGACTTGTCAGTTAATTATGTCGACATGTCAGTTAATTATGTCGACTAGTCAACTAGTCAGTTAATTATGTCGACTTGTCAGTTAATTATGTCGACTTGTCAGTTAATTATGTCGACTAGTCAACTAGTCAGTTAATTATGTCGACTTGTCAGTTAATTATGTCGACTAGTCAGTTAATTATGTCGACTTGTCAGTTAATTATGTCGACTAGTCAGTTAATTATGTCGACTTGTCAGTTAATTATGTCGACTAGTCAGTTAATTATGTCGACTAGTCAGTTAATTGTGTCGACTTGTTAGATAATTATGTCGACTAGTCAGTTAATTGTGTCGACTTGTTAGATAATTATGTCGACTAGTCAGTTAATTATGTCGACTTGTCAGTTAATTATGTCGACTAGTCAGTTAATTATGTCGACTTGTCAGTTAATTATGTCGACTAGTCAGTTAATTGTGTCGACTTGTTAGATAATTATGTCGACTAGTCAGTTAATTATGTCGACTTGTCAGTTAATTATGTCGACTAGTCAGTTAATTATGTCGACTAGTCAGTTAATTGTGTCGACTTGTTAGATAATTATATCGACTAGTCAGTTAATTTTGTTGATTTGTGAGATGATTATGTCCACTGGTGGGGGAAAATCCTCGTTCATATTTTCTCATTCTCTTTTAATGTCATTTGACGATATTTTCTTGTCATCTTAATATCAGATAAGTTAATATACTCATCTTACAAGTCGACAAAAAGATCTGACAAGTCGATATAATTATCTGGTTGCAGAAATATGTCCCAATGTAAAAGAGTTGACTTCATTAAGTTTATCAACCTAACAGTGTTCATGATATGAAAATGTATTGAAAATACCTGCTATACTTTTCTTTGCGCTATCAAAACTAATTTAGGAGCAGTGATATTGTCATATTGTCTCTTTTTTTGTCCGAATTCAAACGGAGACGCTAGCTTGGTTACCTTGAAACTATAAAATATACAAAACGAACATTTTTGTTGTTTGTACTTGAATATTACTGTAAAACTACTATACATTCGTAAACCCAATACACGACTTCAAATACTTGACTTTCAAATTTCTATTCACAACTTCTGAAATGATTCTTCTTGATCGTTTTGGGGTAAAAATACCCCCACATACCCACCCAGAAAAGCATGAGAAGTTAATTACCTCAAACGCAATCAGGTGTGTAAAATGTCTATGGACTTGTAGTTTCCAGCTTAACGACTCATTTCATAACTACACGGTTACTGGAAAAATATGCGTGAGCAAATCAAGACGAATGTTATTTACCTGGAGTGGCCAGAGTCTACATAAGTGCTACCTGTTGTACACAATGAAATACGCGGAAAGTACAAAAACATATTGAAAATCTGCCAACTGAATCCATCGTTTAGAAATAAGAATGAGAATTTATAAATTTATTTATGCATATTGTTTAATTTGATTTGAAATCACCCAACACACCAAAAGATTAAACGTTGTGGTCTTTATACATTTACATTCCCAACCGTTTTCTCTATGCTGCCCCTTAGAAGCTTCCCCACAACTTATTGTCTCACTAGCAAAAGAAACGTCAGGGGGTGGGGGTCCTGGTTTTAATTTCAATCAGACAATAGTTTTGATCTGGCGATTTCATATTTTATTTTCATTTCAAATGTAATATAAGGAATCGATGTCTAGTTTGTTGAGCGACAACTATGGAAATCATGATGAGCTTCTATGGAAAACGTGCCTGTGATAAGTTATGCATAACGGATTCTTTATGCAAATTATTACGTGTCATCGACTCAGATAATACCCAACACACTAGGCAGTGACCTCGTATGATTGGAAACCGGGTCACAGTTAGACTTCCTGTTCCTGTCTTAAAAGGAAAATTTCAATTCCAAATACATTTTCCGAGATAACTTTTCGACAACAAAGTAATTAAATTCTATTCTACAACAATGGTGTTGATTTGGTTCACATCTTTTTGTCTCATACGAACATGAACACTAAATGCATGCCTAAATAGCGATTATTATATAAGATTCTCTTCACTTTGTCATAAATGAAGAATTTACCCATTCCTATGCCGCGATTTTTCTTTGTGATTTTTGAGGGTCCTAGTACAATGGTCTGTCTCAGTAGATCTTAATAGAGGTTATTACTGAATCCATATCCTCCCTGAACATTCTGAACAATAATATTGAAACATTCTAACATTATATATACCAAGTAACTCTATATTTATAAACACCCCTCCACTTTCAAGCTTATCCAACTATTATCAACTGAAAATATTACGGAATTATGTAAACTTGGTAAATACCTATATAGATGTTCATCAATTAGATCTCAGTTGTTATAAGATTATACTCAGTATCTATCCTGTCCATGTACATCAGTATGATATATTATGTTTTGTTATCATTTCATTGTATAAGTTGTTGTATATACTTTATACCTATGAACTGTATGGTTCTTGGTCAATAAACAATACAATACAATCGATCACCTGAGTATTAGTTAAAAGTAACACTAGCCCCAATGACTATATAAGTTTGAAAAAATATCCAGTTCTGTATATCTAAGCCAAATATTTAAAAATATCCAGTTCTGTATATCTAAGCCAAATATCTATCAATAGTATAAAACAAGATGTGATCGTAAAATTTAGATACCCCCCAAAAGTGCCTATACTGATTATTTCAAGACTTTACATAATATGATATACAAATATACACTAACATGATATGACTAACTTGGACCTGTCCTAGTGTCAAAACCCTGGGGTTGCGAAATTCACAATTTTGGTACATCCTTTCCTGCTTTTCCAAAATGTGCAGTTAGTTTTTATACCGTAACAGTAAGCATAAAGAAGTCTTTGAAATGAAAAGACAATACACACTATGATAATTTTAGTCGGATCTGGAACCGAAAACCCTTACCACTGGGATCATGAAATTTACAATTTTGGTAAAGGACGACCTACTCCTTCTAAATATTACTATTTAGTTGCAATTTGATAACATTAAAGAAGATGTCATCTACATGTTTACATATATTCATTGTATATACCAAGTTTGGCCACGCTCTGGAATCAGAACCCCCATCGCGTGGATCGTGCAATTCACATTTTGGTAAAGCCTTCCCTGCTCTACATCACTATAGTTTTAGGTTTTCTTAAAGATGTACAATTGTAGAGAAGATGATTTTTGAAAACCAATGTTTGACTGTTTTTGCCCCGCCACTAAGACCCCGGGAGTGCAGGAGTTCTGAAATTAACTATTTATACCTGACAGTATAACCTGTTGAAGCTTGGCAACTACTCCATTTCTCTTCCCTACTATTACTGCAGGTACATCACTTGCAAAGGATGTCGTATTTTGCAGGGGTATTTCCTTAGAGTTAAAATAGTCCCTCATGGCTGTGTAGATGGTTCCAGCTTCCCCATTTGAAAGTTTTACATCTTGGAGGAATGCTCCATTGTCAACATATCTGTACACCATGGCCAAATGTTTTCTGGCACTGACGTCAGTGTACTCATCCACCATGACACCGTAGGACTCGTTGGTCACTTTGAACTCCACCACTTCTGCCTGGCAGTCTAGGAACTCTCTGGTCACTTTGAACTCCACCACTTCTGTCTGGCAGTCTAGGAACTCTCTGGTCACTTTGGACTCCACCACTTCTGTCTGACAGTCTAGGAACTCTCTGGTCACTTTGAACTCCACCACTTCTGTCTGGCAGTCAAGGAACTCGCTGGTCACTTTGGACTCCACCACTTCTGCCTGACAGTCTAGGAACTCTGTGGTCACTTTGGACACCCCCACCACTTAAAAAAAATCCTGGATCCACCCCTGATATAATAAATCAATAAATAGATTTATAAACACACAAGAAGATAAATAATATGACTAAATAAAAACATAAGGATAATTTTTTTAAAAGGAGTAAATAGATGAATAAGCAAACTGTTAATTAACATGAATAGATTATAAGGATATTAAACATGAATAAATAGATAATAAAGATGTGTCAGTAGAGTTTAAATGGATAAATAAACAACAGGAATAATTCAAAGGCATGGGGATATAAACTTTAAAATGAGTGCATGAATAAAAGCTGACAATTTTTTTTTATTGTTATGATTATAATTCTTTATTGTATTTTGATATAAATGACATCTGGCGTTAATGGCTTAATGCTGCTGGCTCTTTGTGTCTAGCATCTTTTTTCATTGATATACGGGTGATATCCGTATTTTTATACCGAGGGGTTAAATAATTGGTTTATACATTTCTCAATTTGACATAAATACATGTAAAGTGTTACTCGGGGATAGACGGGCATAATTATGTTTTTATTATAATCATTATGTACCGAGATTCGATCTCTTCATGAAAAATAAATTGATATCAACATCAGTCTTGAAGTTCACAAAAACTTTTTTCGAGACACTATCCATACTGGATAAGTGTAGTCTAATGTCATTATGAATTCATAATTAAAGGCATAAATCAACAGGGTGAATTTCAAACGCAGAGACATTGTAACGTGTGAATGACAAACACAAACCGGACTTAAATGCAGGAATGATCTTATAGATTGTAAAAACCTAAGCAATTTATTTGCCAAAGCATTTTTCTACAATTCGGTAGTTTCAGTGAGTTTGGCGAGAGTTGTAGTGAACACGGGGTGCCCTACATTCTGCTTTTATGTTCAATCCATTATGCGAACCTTTCGTCAGTATTGATGTTTTCTCTTAATTGACAGAAATATATGTTTGTTCTTGCACTTGTAAGTTTAAGCTCAGTTCAAGCTTACTGGATAATTTTCAAATATTTCATTAAAGATGTTAATGAGTACTCAACTATCACTCGGTCATACCGATCATCAACTAAATTTTTCATGATAAATTTACTGCAGATCAGCATGATCATTAAACATTGAATACAATTTTTATACCACAGATAAATTTAAATTTTGGAGATGCAATTTATAATCATTATATTATTATATCATTTGTTTACACTAAAAAATACTTATTAAGAATCTGAATCAGAGTGAGCTTTCATGAAATTCTTATCGACTATGTTCATTAAGAAATGCTTCCGTAATTTTTGTCACCGAAATGAGGGTATTTTCCTCGGAAGCCGACCTCTTCTGACTCAGTTGATAAACTGTCTCTTCATTGCATGTCTGCAACATAATTGTTACTGTATTCTATCACGTGTGTGTAATTGGAAAGGTTTACACGCAGATGGCATGTTGTGTTTAGATTTTGATACATGTTAATTACCGAATGTATGTTTCATTTTTGTGTTTTTCTTACTTTTTATCTACGTTCTCTCTAGCTTTTGTATCTTAGATAGATACTGGTATACAAATGTAAGCTGTATCAATTATAACAGGACTTATACACGCAGTATCAAAATATGGGTGTAGAGAACTGCACTTTATGTGTAATCTATGTAATCTAACACAAAATGGTCCCTCTCATGACCTTAAATCGTGCAGTATCCATAAGCACACCAATCAAGGAAATATCCTTTCTCATTAAAACCGTGCATAATTCTGAAAAACATTATCTCCCTCTGTAAAACTCAGGTTCAAACTGATACCCCGAATTTAATTCACTTTCTGATGATATGCAATGTGCCAATATACAACATAAGCTACTGATATCAGCACCAGTGCTGCCCTCTAGAGGATGTTAAGAGATACCCTAGAAGGGAAGTAAAGATGTCAATATGGCAGCTCGGTGATTGAAAAGATTCGTTAAGGGGCTGACATTTTGTCACCAAAAATTAATTTAATGAAAATTGCTATATACTATATATTTTAGCAATAATACCAGTATTCAATTATTTCAAACACTTTTCAACCTAAAAGCAGGCACATGAATGTGTAATTTTGGTGAGTAAATAATTATTGTTTTGCGGGACAATAATTCTTCCTTATATTTTTCTTTACTCTAAAAGCGGTTATCTTACATGTAGTTTTATTAGATTTCTATTGCTTTCGTACAAAATGATTGTTTTTATTAGTCATTAATGTATTGTCCTATGCTACTAAGAGATCTTGAGAGAGAGAGAAATGGTTGCTATCAATTTCACAGCTAATGCCCCTTTAATTTCCTACTTAAGAAATCTGAATGATTTTCAGAATGACAAATTAAAACCCTTGTCACTTTTTTTATGTTCACTTCCTTAAACCAAAATGATTTTTAAATTGGCATCTTGTAAAAAAAGATAATAAAAAAAACTACTTGTATGTCTTATCAAACTACATATTAATTTATCTTATTACCCATATTTAATAGTTCTGTGTTTCAATAATCATTACCAATATATAAATAGAAGATTTTTTCTGATATTTACTGATGATAATACATATTAATTAATTGATTATCGCATGTATCGTTTAGATCCTAGGGGTAAACGTAAGGTTGGGTGTTATAATTGTTTGTTTGTGCTTTATTCATATATATATATATATATATATATATATCCAAATTGTGTTTTTAAAAAAATCACAGTGTCCGGTATAAAATATTAAAAGAAATAGAATAAACAGTACACAAAGTTAAAAATTTAACGCAAGCGCCTTCATTTTATAATCCTCAGGCGTTACATTTTAAAATAGTTTTGAAATGGTCTATTTTAAAATGTAACGCCTGAGGATTATAAAATGAAAGTGCTTGCGTTAAATTTTTAACTTTGTGTACTGTTTATTCTATTTCTTTTAATATATATATATATATATATATATATATATATATATATATATATATATATACTAGGGTGATATGATTGCTGGTTTTATATATATATATATATATATATATATATATATATTTACTAGGGTGATATGATTGCTGGTTTTATATATATATATATAATTATATATATATATACTAGGGTGATATGATTGCTGGTTTTATATATATATATATATTTACTAGGGTGATATGATTGCTGGTTTTATATATATATATATATATATATATATATATATACTAGGGTGATATGATTGCTGGTTTTATATATATATATATATATATATATATATATATATATTTACTAGGGTGATATGATTGCTGGTTTTATATATATATATATATATATATATATATACTAGGGTGATATGATTGCTGGTTTTATATATATATATATATATATATACTAGGGTGATATGATTGCTGGTTTTATATATATATATATATATATATATATATACTAGGGTGATATGATTGCTGGTTTTATATATATATATATATATATATATATACATGTATATATATATATATATATATATATATATATATATATATATATATATATATATATATACTAGGGTGATATGATTGCTGGTTTTATATATATATATATATATTTACTAGGGTGATATGATTGCTGGTTTTATATATATATATATATATATATATATATACTAGGGTGATATGATTGCTGGTTTTATATATATATATATATATATATATATATATATATATATACTAGGGTGATATGATTGCTGGTTATATATATATATATATATATATATATACTATACTACATACTAGGGTGATATGATTGCTGGTTATATATATATATATATATATATATATATATATATATACTAGGGTGATATGATTGCTGGTTTTGAAGACAATGATCCTTTCCTTTCCGTTGTTCTTTGCTTCGTTAATCAATGAATTTTACATTCAAGAGCACTACAGCTGATATACTTACCGTGGATTTAAAATTCTATATAATTGATCCTCAATGCGACGGTAATCCAATCTGCTACTCTGTTATAATGGCATTATGAGGATTTTCAAACTTGATTTAAATCTGCTTCCTCTTGTTGGTTTTTTCTCACCTTCAAGGCACAAATTCATGACTATCGACAAAGATTGATTTATGATTGATTGTATAGGGTTTAGCGCCGTATTGGCTATTTTACGGCGGTTATTTTAATAAGATTGGGAGAGTTTGAAGCATCATAGGGGTCAGTGTTTGCCCAACTGTCTATTTTGTATTGCTTATAAGAGTTATGAGATCGATCACTGTTCGTTATCTTCATCCTTCATTTAACCATCGATCATATATCTCTGCCGGTGGACACTCTGTTCCCAAGGATACGAGTCGCTCGATGTATGTTCTTCCATAAATATAAACAGGGTCCATGTTTGTCCAACTCTCTATTTTGTATTGCTTTTAGGTGTTATAAGAGATTGATTATTGATCGTTATCTTCACCTTTCATAGGAATTAAACAGAATAGATATACAGTATACCGTATAGCGGATTTTTCCTCGGGTTGATAAATTTGGCTTATTTTAACGGTTAAATAGCGTTCCGCAAATTTTCATTAATTAAATATGCACCCAATCGTGACTTCGATATTTGCAAGAGAGATAACTCTTCTTTGTCCACCAAAATTAACTAGGCTAAAGTTATTAGTATAACTTTAAGCCAGCAAAATTTTAGACCTGAGTAAAAGAAAAACTGCTATATTGTATCGTTCCTCATCTTGTTTCATTACTTTCAGTACTTTGATTTGATTTGATTTCAGCCATTTCACGGCAGACCATCTGGTATTGTGTACATTTCTAATAACTGACATTTTTACATGTAGATATAACGTGTAAACATCAAAATGTCTACGATAAGCATTGGGATGGAGTCTTCTTATATTCAACGGACATGCTGAGGTGTGATATTTTGAATGCGAAAATTATGAAACATTTACATTCTATTTTTACAAACACAAAAAAGGTTGCCATTACGGAAGACATTTGTATTTACCCTATGGTTTATTACCAATTTTGTCTGGCTTTGTAACATGAACACTCAGTATAGATATATGTCTCTGTGCAAATGAGAACAACCAAACACTGGTAAATTCAATAGGATTTCAAACAGACGGATTATCTTCTTTTTTTTCTGTCCATTGTTTGCACTGACGGACGGCGGACAAAGTTTGATCACAAAAGCTCACATGAGCTTGTACATGTAGCTGAAATGAGCTAGAATGCACACGCTCTATTTCTTCCTAATTCATATATACTATGCATGCAAGACCCATTTATGCACCATCAACAACGTTTCTGCGTTGCAGTAATCATTCAATGCAACATTTTATTACCATTTCAGTATCATGAGCAGATTCTTCAGAAAACAACGTGACGCAGTTTTCCGGAAACGACACCGATTTGACTTCACTTCCTGCGCGTCCATTACCTGTCTTATTTTGTATGTGATATTTACATATGTGGAAAACAATGTGGAATCAATGTGTTGGTTGTTTACACCACGCCTTGGTAGGTTTGAATTAAGAATAATTATACAAAAAAGGGATGTCTTAATTATGAATAGTATCCTAAGTGGTGAATATGCATAAAATTATATTTCTTGATGCATGTAAATTAATGCGTCTTTGATAGGGATTCATTGTATATATACTTTTATTGGGTCAGAATAACTCTTGTCTGAAAGGGACTGATTCCCGATTTCCTTCGAATTTTGTTATCAAAATCTCCTGTCTGGCGTGTTTAAAAGGTTTCACAAAAAATAAGGTTATACATTATGACCAAACTCCATAGTTGAGAGTTTAAAATTTGTTTTACAAACAAAGATCGGGTCGTGTTATTGTTTACGAGGTTTTCAAAATTAATGGATATCGATTTAAGTTTATGACATATATCCATTAAATTACAAAATTAACATTTCACTGGTTTGTTTGTAAACATAAAGAGACTCGAGTATTTCTTTACATAACACAGGGTTAATGCTAAAATATTGCTCTTATCCTTCACAGCTGTTAAAATTTTCGTGAAGAGCAAAGATAGGGGCTTGGTAGAACATTTACTGGATCCAGCAATGTTTCTGTTTGTAAGGGTTTTTATGAAGTTTAGGAATCCAGTATAGGTACAGTAACTCATATTCATTCGATACATTGACTGGAATATTAAATGTGTCAAAAACGGAATCATAGTTTTAAGAATTTCATCTTTTTAAAGCGCAGTTAGAGTATAAGTACGATAACCAAAAGTGGAATAATGCCAAGTTCGTTTTAAATACAGTTGTATTAATGAGCCTTACAAACAAAGACAATGTTGTTACAAGCCTTGTCAGCTGGAACCAAAACATATTCCTCATGTAACCTATCTAATTCTTTTATCACTTCTGGTTTACGAAACACAGAAGGACAGATGGTACATGTACATACTTTTGGTTTGATGTGACTAATGCAGGATTTTTACTTTTAATCCATTCTTTTTTTTACTTTTAATCCATTCTGACAATGTATCAAGTTCTTTTTCATATTTAGTCCATCGTCTGGCATAATCTAACTTGCAGTAGGTCTGATCCACAAGACGGTGTTCGATGTGTTGTTTGTTTACCATCGCAAAGATGTCACAAATCAGCCGTAAATTAGTCCCCAGATATAATAAAAAATATTCTGTAGAATGCTTATAAGTGCTTATCACCATAAAATTTACAGTCTACCGGTATATCTTTTAAGATAATTTTCTGTAGAATTCTCTTCTAGAACACTCGGTGTTTCGATAAACAAGTATTACATCACCTTTCTATTGAACTCTGACAAACATCGTACTAAAATAGAATGTTTTGAATCTTGCCTACATCACAGATGTCAACTAAGTACATTGTATAACACAAGTAAAACCGGTATGTTTCAATTATCAATAGGATTAGACATAAAACAATAGATTTCAATTCTGAATATCTCTTTACATAAAACAACAGTTTTTATTAGACATACGAATCTAGCAATATTGGCCAAAAATTTAACCATGCAAGCAAATAAGAGATAATTAATTCATATCTTCTTATTCAAATATCCATGAAAGATTTCTAACGTAATTTGTTTATTTTTTATGTTTCACTTTTATAGAGGGGAGCATCGAACCGAACCTGTCCCTCACTTCTTATGAAGAGATGTCATCTAAATTCAAATGGCTGCACGCAGGGGGACATTACTCCCCTACAAACTGTTTACCCACTCAAAACGTAGCCATACTAATTCCGTTCCGAAACAGGGAGGAAAACTTGCGAGTTTTGTTGAATAATCTTCATCCGATTCTTCATCGCCAACAGATAATGTACACAGTGTATGTCATAGAGCAGGTAATACATGTTTTCTTATCATAATCATTCTGACTACAGGTGAGACTGTAAGTGTGAAATTCTATCCAAAGCGAGAAAATTATCAAAATTCTTCTAGGTTCTTGTTTTACATATATGATTCTATTTCAAGGCCGATGATAAACCCTTTAACAAAGGAAAGCTGTACAATATCGGGTATCTAGAAGTACTTAAAAGAAACCATACCTGTTTCATTTTTCATGATGTTGATCTTATTCCGGAAGATGACAGAATTCGCTACGGATGTTCAAGAAGCCCCATGCATTTATCCTTGGCCATTGACAAGTTTAATTATAGGTTCGTGCACTTCAACTGTTTTCTTTAAAACACGTTTGTTGCAAAGGCACATTAAGAAAACATAAAATTCTGTAATGCAACAAAAAATAGAAAGACATAAAAGGCGAATATAAGGAACAGTGATCAATTTCATAACGCCTATAACGAATGCAAAATAAAGAGTTGGACAAACACGGACCCCTGCACATACCGGAGGTGGGATCAGGTACCTAGGAGTAGTAAGCACCCCTTGTCGACCGGTCACACACGTCGTGAGTCCTATGTCTTGATCAGGTAAAGGGAGAAATCCGTAGTTAAAAATAAGTGTACCAAGAACGGCCTATCAATCGGTTATGAAACACGTCAGACAGCATTTGATCCAATGATAGAACATATGGACAGATTAGATCATTATAATGATCATAGCGTTTGCTAAATATTGACTTTAAAAGACGGTTAAATCCCTTATAACATTAACTTGTTTTTCAATTTAAAAACATAAACAGAACCATCTCTTGCGTATCGAATCAGTTGAGGAATATAAACACTATATGCAGGTGATAAAGGAATATTGCTATATGAATATGGGAAGTTGACGATGGAGAAGGTGAAATCATGATAGGTGAAGATAACGAACAGTGATCAATCTTATAACTACTATAAGCAATACATAATCCAAACAAGGACCCCTGGATATATCAGAGGTGGGATCAGGTGGCTAGGAGGACTAAGCATCCCCTGTCGACCGGCCACACCCGCCGTGAGCCCTATTTCCTGATCAGGTAAACGGAGTTATCCGCAGCCAAAATCAGTGTGCCAAGAACGACCGAACAATCGGTACGATATATTAGCACTAAAACTGAAGTCACATGTGACTGCATCAGAGTAAATCAAATCGGGTGGAATATTCTTGACCTAATGCACACTTGTATCATTACGAGTGAAAAATTTACAAAGTGTCATGATACTGTCAAGTAATGCTAGCTTCGTTGCTGACCATAGATTACTAGTAATCAGACATTCGTTTAATATAATCCAGTGAAAATATTTTCCTTTCAGAACTCATGACAAAACTTTTTATTTCATTAGTTTGAAAAGAATCAAAATTTACAAATAGGAAAACCAATAATATCATGTAGAAATCAAATCAGAGTAATTCTTAGATTACACTTGGGCATTAAAGTTAACAATTTCATCAGCAGACTCTCTGACGATAATCTAATTGGAGGAGTTTCAGCTTGGAGGAAAAGAGAATTTGAAATGGTCAATGGCTGGTCAAATCTCTTCGTTAATTGGGGAGGAGAGGATGACGACATGAGCTCTAGGTATACTACCTGTTAGAGTCTTAAGGTAGCTCCATCCTCATGTGACTTATCAACATCAATGGCTCAAAGTAAAAAAAAAAACTAATTTCCTCTTAATCTACTGTAATTTAATCATTATATCACGATTTGTGGAAAGATCAAAGAAATATCGCCGTCATTATTCTACGATATACCTTCATACGTACATGTAATAACTGATGATGAGAAAATTGATAAACCTCTCGCATGTAGTTCGTATTTTGCTAATACAACAATAAAGTCGATACCTGATTATTCAATTTTATAATCATAAACATTTATTAATATAATTATGTTGCAAAACAAATTTATAAATGATTAAATAAGATTTTCATTCAATATGAACCACAGCGGTGATCTAGAGGTAGAGCGTTAGCCCCGCATGCGGAAGGTCGGGGTTCGAATCCCGGCTGCAACAGACCTAAGTCGTTATACATGTAACAGGTAGAAACGCTCGGCATCAGGTGTGAATGTCACCGGTTCTCGTAGATTACCTTAAAAACTGATGTTCCGTGTCACAGTAGGTGTGGAACGCTTAAGAACCCTAAATGAAACCCTTCACCGGTATTGGTGACGTCTCCATATGAGTGAAAAATTCTCGAGAGGGACGTTAAACAAGATACAATCAATAAATATAAATGGTCTTCATTCTGAGATCGATACACATGTAAATAGCTATGACGATACACAGAAAAGTTAACCCTCATCCACGTACATTTGCACAGGGTTTTTAGGCTCTGCAAAGCAGTTAATAAATACTTGAACTTGAAATTCTACCATTTATCCGTCCTCGGCTTTTATATTTCAAAACAGCATTTCTCGACCTCATAGGTTTTCCTGCAACGTACACGAAAACGAGATCTTTATTTCTTAAATGACTAAAGAAAATGTATATGCTGTCACCATTTTAAAGATGTCAAGACATGCATACATAAAAGTACTTGTCAGCATCAGAAATTGGCACATTTTCATTAGACAGCATAGTGAAAATACATAAAAACTGGTAAAAATGACAAAGTTTTGATAGTTTCCAAACACTGCTTGTTTGTGAATTAATGGTGGATATCAGAGAAAACAGTGTATGATAGGTACACACAACAGAGAAAATGCCAGCAAGAGTTATTGCCCTTGACAACATTTTTAAGAATATAGATAAATGATTATTTATAGAAAATGGAAGATGAAGATAACGAACAGTGATCAATCTCATAACTCCTATAAGCAATACAAAATAGAGAGTTGGACAAACACGAACCCATGGATACCCAGAGGTGGGATCAGGTGCCTAAGAGGAGTAAGCATATAATAAAATATAAACTTCCTCAGTGTCAATTAGTTTACCAAACCTTTTCATTATACCCAGAGAATAAAATCCTTCCAAATGATAAATTTCTATCAGGTAATAAGTTTAATTTTATAAACCTATGACGTCACATTAGGGTGGAGCTACCTCAAATTAAGTTACTTTTACGTTTGGTCATATATATATTAACCTGATAATGCATAGCAATATGGTGAGAAAATCATTATCCACGTTCAATCCATGTACCAAACGATTATGAAAGTTTCTTATTGTATTTCAGAATTATTGCCAATGGATTATCGATATACCGTTACAGAGAATCAATTTCTAGATATACAATGCTGAAGCATAGGCGCACTCCCATTAACACTGCCAGGTACGTGACTGTAGAGTCCCATATACTGCCCAAAAAACCCTTGTGATCCACATTACCCAATAATAGATAATACTAGTATTCTCATATCTTATGCATGAAGGTGAAGATAACTAACAGTGATCAATCTCATAACTCTTACAAGCAATACAAAATAGAGAGTTGGGCAAACACGGACCCCTAGATATACTTTGAGGTGGTATCAGGTGCCTGGAAGGAGTAAGCATTTTCTGATGTGAAGTCATTGATTGGGTACAATGTAGCATTGAAAGAACATTATAAAGACAGAAAGACGCAGAATAAAATTCGACCAAAAAAAGCTCATTTTAGTTTTTGACTCTGGTGAGCTAAAATCTATTTTAGGGGTTGTTTTTATCAATTCCTCTATGCAGTCACTCGGCTCAAAGTAGTGTGGACCTTAGCACTTACACGTGTATTTTATTATACTGGTAGAAGGCCAATCTCTAAAGCTTACAAAAAGCGTGAAACGATTACATGAATCGTAAGAGGGATGAGATAGACCGTGAATTCACACATTTCAGAGAAAATATTTGCCACCAAAAAAAATTATCATAAAAAGGGGGTGGTAGTAATACTCATACTTTCAGGTACGAAAAAAGGTAAGAGAATATCGTTAATCATAAACATGGGCGAAGACCAAGTAAAGGTGTGGTTGAACCTGACCTAAGAGATCATATCTTCATCATAACTGGCCAAGCCGGTTGTGGAAAGATTTACAAATGCACAAATATGATTAAAACCTCCAAAGCGTTTCATGGTTTGGTAAGTAATTTTTCATGGAAATCCGAAAGAACCATAAACTTGGCAATACTCCACTTAACATTCGTTTTTCAAAAGATGTGACTCTAAATAAAGAAAATATTTCATCAAGCCCCTTCCATGTGTTCAGATCCCCATTCGATCATAAAAATTAAATAGTATAATATTATTTCTTTGAGTAATTGATAAAAAGAATAAAAACTCTATGTTATAAGATTAATAAAATATCATGCCATCAAGTAACATTTGTGCATGCATCGCACACATACAGATTTCTTGCGTACAGTGCGCATAATGAAAGGTGAAGATAACGAAGAGTGATCAATCTCATCACTCCTATAAGCAATACAAAATAGATAGTTGGGCAAACACGGACCCCTGGACACACCAGAGGTGGGATCAGGTGTCTAGGAGGAGTAAGCATCCTCTGTCGACCGGTCACACCCGCCGTGAGCCCTATATCCTGTTCAGTTAAACGGAGTTATCCGCAGTCAAAATCAGTGTGCCAAGAACGGCTTAACAATCGGTGTGAAACACGTCAGACAGCATTTGACCCAATGATAGGTTGTATTGACGAACTAGATCGTTATAACGACCATAGAATTTGCGAAATGCTGACTTCAATCGAGATTGTTGAAACCCCTGTACCATCAACTTGTTTGTCAGTAGCTTACCTCGATTTAAAAACTGACTATACCCAGAACAAGCTCTTGCATATCGAATCAGTTGAGATATATAAACACCATATGCAGGTGATCATGGAATATTGCTACATAAATATGGGAAGTTGAAGATGGAGAAGCTGAAATCATCCCGTTTGTCATATAGTTGAGTTGTCAGTTTGCTGTTAATGTCTACTTTCAATAAAATATCTAAGTATGAAGCAGAAGTGGACGACTCTGTGGTGTCCTTTATTTCGAGCACACAGGGATATATCAAATCGACGTATGAATGAAAGTTATTATTGTTAATAGAAAAAACGTCATCGATATATCGAAATGTCGAATTGAAGGCCACAGCGAGAGTTTTTTTCTTCTCGCGTAGAAGTTTTTGAATAAATTCTGCTTCATATGAATATAGAAACAGGTCAACTAACAAAGGAGCACAATTCGTGCCCATGGGAATAAAAATAATAATGATTAAAAACAGACATTCGAAATTTTGTTTTTTCATATCGAAATCTAAATGACGATTTTCACTTTCCTTGGTATTTTCTGACACTCAGGACACCAAAGAGAAATTCACTCTATTTTCCATGCTATAGACCCTAACTTACCCGGCCGTTTGTACACAAGAAACTAGCATCTTTTTACTACCATCGGTATTCTTTCACCTTTTCGTCCAGCTAATAATATTCAGAAACCCCGTCTCGGTTTTGGGGGGGTTTTTTCGCTCAAAAAATAGTGGACCGCGATAGAAATATATCAACATCATACCTTCCGTTCGTTGTAGGTGGTGAGATTAAAACGATGCAGTTGAATGACGATAAGAAATTGCGCACCAAATAGCATTAATCCAAGAATCATCAATAGATTTAGATAGGTTGTTGATTTCAGTTGCTAGTTGCTCTTTCAATAGGATTTCTCAGCGAAGTGCAGATTTTTTCACACCCTATTCATCTCTTATGATCGACGATATGACATTTTAAAAAACGGTTTCTATGCGAGGTTTGTATATTCCATTTTTAAAAAAATACTGAAGTTTAATATTTTATAAATCAAAAAAATACAAGGAGGGGAATGGGACCTGAAGTCCTGTACACAAGCACCTGCGCGTTTAATTGAATAAGATATAAGGCTTATGGCGTGTGTGACTGGTCGACAGGGAATGCTTACTCCTCTTAGGCACCTGATCCAGCCTCAGATATGTACAGTATTCCTTTTAGGAGTTAAAGAATTGATCACTGTTCGTTATCTTTACCTTTTCATATGTGCAAAATTAAGACCACGTGGCTATTTTTGTAGCTTGAATAAATTGTAGCTATTTTACTGTCATTTATTGATGCTTACGAGGTTATGTACGTCCTAGATGATTTGCATAGAGCTTTAGGAACTGAATTTCAAATTTAAGTAAGATCATAGACAATTTTAAAGATAAAGGATAGGTAATTGCCTAAGATTTAAGTACAACTTCTTGCACTATAAGCAATAAAAAATTCTTTAGTTGTGTAAGTCATATCAATCTGTAAAAATCAAAAATTAGCATAACGCCAAGAATAATTAAGTTATGTATGGAGTTTTTCAAACATGTTCTTGAACTAGAATATTATTGTAGTGACATATTTTGACAAAAATGAGCAATTTTCAGGAGTAGAGTATATAATATGTTGGGATAGTAAAATACAATCCAGACAATGTGTTAACTTACCAGTGTCTATACAATCCAGACAATGTGTTAACTTACCAGTGTCTATATAGTCCAGACAATGTGTTAACTTACCAGTGTCTATATAGTCCAGACAATGTGTTAACTTACCAGTGTCTATATAATCCAGACAATGTGTTAACTTACCAGTGTCTATACAATCCAGACAATGTGTTAACTTACCAGTGTCTATACAATCCAGACAATGTGTTAACTTACCAGTGTCTATACAATCCAGACAATGTGTTAACTTACCTGTGTCTATATAATCCAGACAATGTGTTAACTTACCAGTGTCTATATAATCCAGACAATGTGTTAACTTACCAGTGTCTATATAATCCAGACAATGTGTTAACTTACCGGTGTCTATACAATCCAGACAATGTGTTAACTTACCAGTGTCTATATAATCCAGACAATGTGTTAACTTACCAGTGTCTATATAATCTAGACAATGTATTAACTTACCAGTGTCTATATAATCCAGACAATGTGTTAACTTACCAGTGTCTATATAATCCAGACAATGTGTTAACTTACCAGTGTCTATATAATCTAGACAATGTATTAACTTACCAGTGTCTATATAATCCAGACAATGTGTTAACTTACCTGTGTCTATACAATCCAGACAATGTGTTAACTTACCTGTGTCTATACAATCCAGACAATGTGTTAACTTACCGGTGTCTATACAATCCAGACAGTGTGTTAACTTACCGGTGTCTATACAATCCAGACAATGTGTTAACTTACCGGTGTCTATATAATCCAGACAATGTGTTAACTTACCAGTGTCTATACAATCCAGACAATGTGTTAACTTACCAGTGTCTATATAGTCCAGACAATGTGTTAACTTACCAGTGTCTATATAGTCCAGACAATGTGTTAACTTACCAGTGTCTATATAATCCAGACAATGTGTTAACTTACCTGTGTCTATACAATCCAGACAATGTGTTAACTTACCGGTGTCTATACAATCCAGACAATGTGTTAACTTACCGGTGTCTATACAATCCAGACAGTGTGTTAACTTACCGGTGTCTATACAATCCAGACAATGTGTTAACTTACCGGTGTCTATATAATCCAGACAATGTGTTAACTTACCAGTGTCTATACAATCCAGACAATGTGTTAACTTACCAGTGTCTATATAGTCCAGACAATGTGTTAACTTACCAGTGTCTATATAGTCCAGACAATGTGTTAACTTACCAGTGTCTATATAATCCAGACAATGTGTTAACTTACCTGTGTCTATACAATCCAGACAATGTGTTAACTTACCGGTGTCTATACAATCCAGACAATGTGTTAACTTACCGGTGTCTATACAATCCAGACAGTGTGTTAACTTACCAGTGTCTATACAATCCAGACAATGTGTTAACTTACCGGTGTCTATATAATCCAGACAATGTGTTAACTTACCAGTGTCTATACAATCCAGACAATGTGTTAACTTACCAGTGTCTATATAGTCCAGACAATGTGTTAACTTACCAGTGTCTATATAGTCCAGACAATGTGTTAACTTACCAGTGTCTATATAATCCAGACAATGTGTTAACTTACCAGTGTCTATACAATCCAGACAATGTGTTAACTTACCAGTGTCTATACAATCCAGACAATGTGTTAACTTACCAGTGTCTATACAATCCAGACAATGTGTTAACTTACCTGTGTCTATATAATCCAGACAATGTGTTAACTTACCAGTGTCTATATAATCCAGACAATGTGTTAACTTACCAGTGTCTATATAATCCAGACAATGTGTTAACTTACCAGTGTCTATACAATCCAGACAATGTGTTAACTTACCAGTGTCTATATAATCCAGACAATGTGTTAACTTACCAGTGTCTATATAATCTAGACAATGTATTAACTTACCAGTGTCTATATAATCCAGACAATGTGTTAACTTACCAGTGTCTATATAATCCAGACAATGTGTTAACTTACCTGTGTCTATATAATCCAGACAATGTGTTAACTTACCTGTGTCTATATAATCCAGACAATGTGTTAACTTACCAGTGTCTATATAATCCAGACAATGTGTTAACTTACCAGTGTCTATATAGGAGTTATGAGATTGATCACTGTCTTCACTTTTCATACGTATGAAGACATGAATAATTGCGCGTTGATTGTTATAGAGACATAACATACGTTTATGCGTAAGTTTTTGAATTTTTAGTGTACTTCTGTATTTTTTTTTGATTTAGAATAATTCTCAATCCCAGAAGCATCTGGTGCAAATCTACATAAAATCAACTCCCGTCAGTACTTTCAATACTTCGATTTTTTTTTTAAGTTCCGATCATTCATCTAGAAAATTATTTATGCCAGCAAATAATCGTTTTAATTTTTAATATATATATATATATGTATATGTATATGTATATATATATATATATATATATATATATATATATATATATATATATATATATTTGTTGTAGATTCAATCTTCTGAAAGACAGTCAAACCCGATTTCCAATAGACGGACTTTCCAGTCTAGTGTATATCCCTCCTAAAGTAGAAGTATATCAATTATTCACAAATATATCTGTTGTAGTTTGATATCTTCTACAGGTATTATTGTAAATAAATTGATGAGGTGAAATGTCAGTATTGAGAGAGAAGGCCCAAATGATATTGAATCTGATTCCGATTCATATTCGGGGTTAGTAACGATAGGAACATTAGTCTCGAAAACCTCATCTCCAACAACAAAGTGATACAGACCCTAAAGTGCCCTACTGTACCAATGGAATGGTCAATGAATGCTGAACGGTTTGGGAACGAATGGTTTTGATTGGGGAACAAATGCTGAACGGCTTTGGGAGCGAATGGTTTTGATTGGGGAACAAATGCTGAACGGCTTTGGGAACGAATGGTTTTGATTGGGGAACAAATGCTGAACGGCTTTGGGAGCGAATGGTTTTGATTGGGGAACGAATGCTGAACGGCTTTGGGAACGAATGGTTTTGATTGGGGAACAAATGCTGAACGGCTTTGGGAACGAACGGTTTTGATTGGAGAACGAATGCTGAACGGTTTGAACGGAACGGATCGTATTTAGAGCGATACTCTACGGTTTAAGATGGAGACTGGACGCTTTGGGCCGGGAACGGAACGCTTTGGGCCGGGAACGGAACGCTTTGAGCCAAGTTTGGTTTCTATTTCAAATTCTACATTTGAGAATCTTTAGGCACTTTTCATATACAAAGATATTGTAATTAAGACAGAAAAATAAGGGTTTTAAAATGCTACCATTTTAAACTTGAAAAATTGGGGAGTGAAAGTAAATTGATGGATGATGTACCGTTATGTAGACGTGACTCCTACGTGAAATAGTTGCTTATGTACCGTTATTCATATAAGAAGGCAGTCAAAAATATCTTGGGGTCGTTTGAGGTTTAATTCTGATAAAATCGTCACCGTATAAATCAGAAATATCAACACGTTTTTGACATTATTTTGAAATAATTATCATTAAAATTACTACAAAGATATTATAAAAAGATGAGAGATTCTACATGAAATAAGTTTAAGATAAATATTACTAACATTACTGTAGAGATAATGTAAAGAGACTCAGTTTCTATCTATTTATATTTATTTATTTCGGAAGCTGGTTTTAGGAAAGATTATTCATTAGACTATGTTCTTTCATTACAATTCTTGTCACATATTTTCATGAATAGAAAGGAGAAACTATTTTGTGCATTTGTAGATTTTAAACAGGCCATTGACACTCTGTGGAGAAACGGTCTTTAGAACAAGTTAATTGTGAATTGTATTAAAGGGAAGTGTTTTACTTACATAAGAAATATGTACATGTGGATAAAATCAATTATTAAGATGAATGATATGACCAGTGATTTTTTCACGTGCAATGTTGGAGTAAGACAAGGTGAGAATTTATCTCCTTTTTTGTTCTCATTATACATTAATGATATTGATATATTTTTACAAGAGAAAGAAATAGTTGGCCTTCAAAGTATTTCTGAATCAATTGAAGAGGAATTAATGATATATCTAAAACTTTCAATTTTATTATATGCTGATGACACAGTTATTTTGGCTGAATCTGCTGAAGATTTACAGCACGCGTTGAATGAATTTTTTGTGTACTGTACGCAGTGGAAATTGATTGTTAATATGGAAAAACTAAAGTTTTGAAGAAATGTTTTTATTATAATGGAAGTATTATTGAGAATGTGAGAGAATTCAAATATCTAGGCATTGCATTTTCCAGGTCAGGTTCTTTTTGCAAAGCTAAAAAAAACATCTATGCGAAAGAGCCCAGAAAGCTATGTATGGAGTTATAAGAAAAATCAGACAATTTAATTTACCATATAAGTGCCAACTTGACCTGTTGGACAAAGTCGTTTTACCTGTTTTAATATACAGGTGTGAGATTTGGGGATATGAAAACTTGCAGATTATAGAAGTTCTCCATCTAAAAGTTTTGAAACATGTTTTTCGTTTAAAAAGCTCCACTCCGTCATTGGTGGTATATGGCGAAACGAGACGTTTCCCTGTTTATATTAATGTGTATACTAGAATTATTTCTTATTGAGCCAAATTAACATTTAGTCATGAAAACAAGATAGTAAATGTTGTTTACAAATATTTATATACACAGTATTATAATGGCACATTTTAAAATCCATGGTTTGAATGTATTCATAGAATTTTGAACATATGTGGACTCTCTAATATATGATATGAAGACGGTACTGTGAATGAAAAATGGATATCAAACGCTGTAAAAACAAAGTCTTATGGATCAATTTGTCCAGACTTCGTCATATGATGTTTTTAGCTCTTCCAAGGGTACAATGTACAGAATTTTTAAAACAAGGTTTGATCTGGAAACTTATCTTCAAAACCTACCTAAGAGACTCAGTAGCATCGTTTTGAAATTTCGTACCACGAACCATCGCCTCCCAGTAGAGACTGGCCGATGGTTTAGTATACCATATAACGAAAGGTTATGTGTTTTATGTAATGAAACAAAAATTGCAGACGAATATCATGTTTTATTAGAGTGCAGTGCTTTATCCAGTATAAGAGAATAATACCTACACAGAAAATATTGTACGAGACCAAATGTAATGAAATTTTATGAAATCATGTAAACCTTAAAAACCTGTGCATGTTTATTTTAAAGATATACGAATTAGTCTGTTCTAATAACACATAACTTCAAATTTTTGTACATATTTATGTATATATTTCACTTTGTTTATTTGCTTACCTATATACATTCCTCTGACGTTACTTGTATTGATACATGAAATTTCTGTATTGTACCTTTTCCATTGTGGTTTGAGCGAATAAAATGAATGAAGGAAGGAAGGAATTTAATTAGTGGTTCGCACGATAGATAGCACGATAGATAGCACCACGTTCATACAAGTGTATATTTAATGATCGCTACAAGTCATAACAAACTCAGATGAATCTTGTAGGCCTACTGAAAGTGGATGGAACCAGCAATAATTTATCGAAATATGATCTGTATTTTCATTGACGTTTTATTTCGTTAAAGATATTGGAGTGTGCAAATTATTATTTTTTTTATTATTATTTTTTTTTTTTTTTTTTTTTTTTTTTGGGTACCGTGAGAATGCAAATGTTTTCTGAAGAATAAAAAAAGCAACCGCCTTGCTTGTTGCTCCTATTGTTTGTCTGAAAATATCAGGTTTACTTTATTTTCTAAACATCTTTAATTCAAAATGTTCCTGTTAAATGATAGATTCATTATGTTTTGACAATCCAATGATAACGATTGCGCATTAATTTATCACGATACAAGTCATGTATTCAAAATGATTTGAAATTAAGAATTATACAGATATGATATTTAAAAAAAAAGAATTGAATAACGCATTAATTTATCACGATACAAGTCATGTATTCAAAATGATTTGAAATTAAGAATTATACAGATATGATATTTAAAAAAAAAAAAAAAGAATTGAATAACGTTTACAAGCGTGACACTGGACTTCGTCTTCATTAGATAATGGAGCGTGCACCGTTAAGCGCTTTGAGCAGCCTCCGCTGGAGAAGCGCTATATAAAAAAAACCAATCATTACCATCATCATTATAATGGTAGGCTTACATTACAGGTGTTCAGGTAAGTAGTTACTCTAGCGGCTCGGTGTGTCACTATTCACACTTGAAGACTATAGTTGAAGATTATGACAAGTAACTAATTCATCTTAATTTCCCAAAAATGACTCATTAGTAATACCATTCCTATTTACAAGATTAAAGATGATGCAGATATCTTGAGTTTATCATGTTTTATCTTTCTGTGTTAAAACTTGTCCTCATTTTAACTTCTCACGTTTCTTAAATGCCATGGAAGCTTTGATGGGTACCTGATGAAGCGGTGCTCTGTTTGACACCAACACCAAGAAGAACACAAGGTTGGAATTGAATGGACATTTATTACTAAATAAATGACGAATCGAGTAAAAACACCAACTACTATGTAAAACAGATGCCTGTAAGTATCTAACATAATATACATATAAAAAACATACAAGAAAAAGCAATCACGGAATCTGTAAGTAAGAATATTATGCAAAAGTTATAAAAGTCCAAAAAAACCAAAAAGCATATGGTGTCAAAGATGGGGCAATAACTGCCACAGGTCAACACCAAAAACTGCCAAGGTTTAAAGGTTTTGATCCGCCCCATTTTCTTACCTTACATGCCTGGATGAAATACTATCCCGGGGTTTAAACATTGATCTAACTGTCGATGATAACGATAAACACCCAAAACTTATCAGAAGTGCTGCTAGAATTCTACCGTGTCCAGTAAAACATTTATTTTAAACATCCAAACACGAAATCGGCTACGTGTTTTACACTTTACACGGATGTTCCAAAGCTGAAAACTTTTTAAATGACAATTCTAGCAACAATTTCCGTGTTTGTAACCTCTCACTCAATATATAAAAATATATATGCGGCGTGGTGTTCGTGTTATAGAACAATTCTTGAGAGGGACGTTCAACAATATAAAATCAATCAATCAATCATTTCTTTGGTTTGACGCGGCCATGGCACGAGCTGGGCTCGAAATATTAAATAACAGTACCATAAGGATCTTTATGAAAATAGAATATAGCATTATCATCGGCATATAAATTCAACTAGTAGTCTTTGTCAATACCTACAGATATATCAATGACATAAAGCTGAAAATAAGTTTTTTAAAAAACCAATCACAAATGATATAATGGTAAATAAAATATTCTAGAACCTGTGACTGATGCAATGTCATAAAGAATATGGAACATCAGCAATAAGTACCTATTTCTCACAAAATCTCACAATTTGGCCCCGTAAATAAAGTCAATTAAAAAACCTAAGATATAAGTAGAAACAAAATGTAAGATTTTATCAAATTGCAAAATGAAAGAATTGATGGCCTAAAATGCTCTCAGAATTTCTTCATTTCTCTCCGAACATTCCAGCCGTTGAAGTTGACGTACAGTACCAACCAAACCCAACCTGACAGAAAGCAATCCCAGAGCAGTCCCGGAGACTGCTAAGCAGTCCCAGGGCACTCCCGCAGCAGTTACACAGCAGTTCCAGTAAACAAACCGAAAATCAGTCCCAGCAGTCCCAGTAGGCGGGGTTAAAATAACTAGTGGGAGGAGCCAAGCCGACAGTGACAGTGAGATTATCAATAACCATTGTCGATAATCGCTGGAGCGCGTCAATACGGTAGTCGAAATCGAAGATAAATGACTTATAATGTAATTAAAGAGAAAAACAATACATTATACATGAAAACAGCACATATTCAAAAAACTTGTGTGACACTTTTTCATGAATTTATAACAAAATGATAGTTAATGAATACGAGTGAAAAAAGATACATGCAGAGTTTATAAGTCTGGTAACCACAATTTCACAACGTAAAATCAATTGACGTCCATGTTCTGTCAGGCAATCTTATTGTTGTTATTTATTGTTTATTTTTGTAATATTTCATACATGTGAAGTGTATCTTGGGTTCTGAAAATTATGTAGCATGATTATATTTCTTTCTTGACTGGGTTATTGAAATAAATGTGTTTAAAGTCGCCTAAATGATTTATTCACTTATCGTCTATATTAAACTAGCAAAAACTGCTTTCCACTTACGTGTACACGTATTTTTAATATTTAAATGATTGGTTAGATATGCGTTACTTATTGCCAGCATTGTAAAATTCACTACAACATTTAGACAGATTTAAATAATTATGAAGATTCCAATCAAAGTGTATATGTACATGTTGTTTTAACCTGAAATCGAATGTAGAGTGTTTGTAAAGTGCGTGCCCCCGAATAGACGTGTTCCAAGCGTTACCGACGACAATTAACATGGAACAATAATTGCTCTTTTGCTCCTCAGGATAGCCCTGTTTTGACACCTGTAAACACACGATAGCAATTGTCAGTCATAACATCACATGATTCATTCACGCTTGGCTGAATAAAGCAGTCCCAGGGACTGTTGGGACTGCTTCCTAGAGCATTGATCGTTATTTCTCTTAAACTTCTGGGCCCAGTTTCATAAAACTTTCCTAAGATATGTCGTAAGATATTCTTAAGTTCTAACTTACGAATTTCTTAAGAATATCCACAACTGTTTCACGAAACGTTCATAAGAAATCTCTTTTCCTAAGATATATCTTAAATATGTGTATATCAAAACAGGTAATCAGTGTTTTCAGATTTTGCATTTACAGTTTAAATACCGGTAGTGAATGAATGGCTTGTGTAAATTAATCATTAAAAAATTATAATTGGTATAAAACCTTATTAGATACACACTACAAACGATTAAATTTGACATTGGTACATAGTTTCATAGAGAGAGGGGGAGGGGGGCCTGGCCCTGTCACCTGTTTCAGCCCGATATTGCAACTACATGTAGAAATTCAACACATTTCAATAATTGACGGTCTGTCATGTTTTAATGATTTTATTGTTCAACTCACTATCCAATTCAACCAATAAATAGAGCCACACAACCCATGCCATGCTCGAAATGTAAACATGTTGCAGTCAAAAAGAAATCCTAATATCTCAACGGCAGAAATAGAAAATTTAACTGAGGAGGTAGAAAAAAGAAAAGAAGTGTTATTTCCAAACAGAACTCCAGCGTTACAAATTCAGCTAAAAAAAAATACAACGGGAAGAAATTACAGCAAAGGTAAACGCAGAAAAGGACAGTTGATGAGCTAAAAAAGAAATAGAGCTGCTTAACGAGCGATACGAAAAGGAAGATAGCGTGAAATAGACGAGAACAGCGAAAAACTGGTGGTGGCCCCCTGCCCAGAGAAGTAGAAATCACTCCAATAGAAGACAAAATCCAAGCTATAATTGGAAACACGTGTGTTTCTGGGATTTCGGGTGGGGTTGATACTCTCGATAAGGAACCTTCAAGTTCCACTAAGCCCTCTACATCTCCTTCAAGTATCTTGATGTAGTTAGGGCTCATGTTTGAAAGTAAAGAAGAAACGTCTCTAATTATTCTGGAAACGTTGGACTTACTGATGCCGTGGAGATCAGCAGTCACCAATTGGAAATTCCCCGTGACATAAAACCTGAGGGCAGCCAGGACTTGTAACGATGTTGGCAATGATTGGGACCTGCGAGTGGGTCTTTTCAAATCGTTTTCCATCATTTCGCATAAGTCGATGATCAAATGAAGTGGTAGTTTAAATTTTGAAACAATCTCCATGTCGTTCATATAATCTAAAGGATTGTTTCCATCTCTGACAGTGGCGGATTTAAGGGGGACGCAGCAGCCCCCCCCCCTAAAATTTTCAAACTTAACGTAAATCGTGGTATCTTGTTTAGAAAAATGTACAAAACAATGTAAGAAGCAATAATTTCTTCCACTCCCGGAGAAATGAATGACAAAATCTATTGATTTCTCGTATTACTTTATTGGGAGAACTTTAATTTTTTCCAAAAACACTTAAAATTTGCGTCATTTTATTAATTTCACCTCATGAAAAATTAATACAAAATAGTACAAAAGACTAAATAGGAGATATATTTCAAGCCCTATAAAATCTGTAAAACCGAGGAGCTTTCGGGGGCTTCGCTCACTGGGCCCAAACCAGGGCTTCGCCCCCAGACCCCCTGCCTCATAAAGTGGCGCCCCCGTAACCGTAATTCCTGGATCCGTCCCTGTCTGAACTGCCTTTCTCGTCAACCTGACGACGACACAGCAAAATAAAGGCCGCCGCCATATTTAGTTTGAACTTAAGACACTTACTTACCTGTCGTAAAGTTACGAAAGAACTTATGAAAATCCTAAGATACGACACTTTTTGTGAAACGGATAAGGAATGAACTTAGGAAAAATTTATGTCTTAAGTTAGATCTTAGTCGTAAGTTAGTTTTGTGAAACTGGCCCCTGGTGTTTAGAAAATATTTTCATAGTATATGTCATTGATGTGCGAAACACTGGTAAGTATCAGATCTACTAAATATAATATTTTCGTTAAAAAATTCATGTATCTCCTTAAAGCGAGAAAAGACCTCCAAACATGTAAAAAAAAAAAAAAAAAAAAAAAAAAAAAAAAAAAATCGAGATATTTCTAGATATACACGTACTCGCAATTTTGAAATTACGAGAAAAGATTTCAAAATTAGAAGGGAACAATCACAAATTTGTTATTATCAATTATCGATTTTATTGTATTAGTAAAACACGAAGTGTAAAAATAGAAGTTAGGATCGCAGAAAAGCTATAAAAATAGAAGTTAGGATCGCAGAAAAGCTATAAAAATAGAAGTTAGGATCGCAGAAAAGCTATAAAAATAGGTCTACATTTAACATATGTTTTAAAGCAATACACAAAGTTTAATCAGGTAAAATATATGAAACAGATACAGTCTCAATAACTACATGTACTTGCATTACATTTTTAACCCCTGTGTGAAAGTTCTATATATTGGAGAATAATGGACGCGGCATTTCTTTGATCTCTGCATTAACCGTGGTAGAATTGCCTATCTTTCGCGTGTACATGTATTACGCCTGACTTTCCGGGGATAGGAAATCATCCCGTAATGTTACACGAGTTGTTTTCCTTTATACTGGGTGATAAGGTTACTAGATCTAATGATTTTCACGATTTTACATTAAAACAAGAATAGGTAGGTCAACTAAAACGGTCTACAGTCCTCCAGAGAGGTGCCTAGTTCAAAACATCAGGCTATTGTCTATTTCATTAACTTTTATCGATGAAGACTGATTCGTTTTCTTGCTGTGATTTTGATCTAGAGATTAATTTAAGTTAATTATTACTTATTACTACTTTTGATTGTTTTCGAAATAAAGAAATGAATTGATGTTTTATCACGCCACTAATTCCACCATCCCCACCCCCACCCCCAACACACACACACACAAGTTCGGTTTATTCTCTCAGACCACTTTATGGTACATGAGGTTCTATATACAATATATACAAATAAAGACAATATATAAGGTACACGTGAAAAGAGCAGAGGAAGTGTAGGTGAATGAAATGAATTATGGAGGACAGACAAGGTCATATATTTTAGATAGGAAATTACACTATTTGATAAATACATTGGAGTCAACGGTTGACACACCCACAATTCCTGTGTAGTCATTTTCAATATTTTCTATCATTTTGAATAAGGTGAAATTAATAAAATGACGCCAATTTTAAGGGGTTTTGGAAAAAATATAAGTTCTCCCAATAAAATTAATTCAACAAAAAAAATTTTTGTCATTTATATCTCCGAGAGTGGAAGAAATTAGTGCTTCTTCTATCATTTACATTTTTCTAAACAAGAGACCACGATTTACCTTAAATTGAAAATTTTAGGGCGCGCCGGCTGCCCCCCCCCCCCCCTTTAAATCAGCCACTGATATACATGTAAGACCTACAAGTCGTCCGTGCATATACGGAAAAGGGACAGATTAAAGAGAAGAGTGTACAGCAGCAAAGGTCCAAATTATATTTGGCATATTGATGGAAATGACAAGTTGAAACCATTTGGTATAGCAATTCATGAGTGTATTGACGGTTTTTCGCGCCACGTCATATGGCTGGAAGCTGGAAAATCAAACAAGAGCCAGAGGGTAATTGTTAATTGCTTGCAAGATACTATGAAGTTAATGAAAATCTTTGAAACTGATCTGAGCTAAACACAGATGGAAGAGGATAGATGAGTTGGACGTGTTATACAATATCACATTCTCCCTTACTTTGTTCGTCCGAATATAAATTAATTAAATGCTGATTACCAGGAAATAAAAAATAAGACACTCATCTGGTATCAGTAGGATAGCGGCTCGCTAGAACTTCATTATTCTTTACAAACGTAAACATATCATACTTTTTCAATAAGAATGATGATTATCAAAAATAAAACAAAAGGTACATAGGTCTCATTAATTACTTAAGACAGAGATTCTAGTATATCATAACTCATATGTACATATTCACATATATAAACAAGTCTAAATCAACATTATGCCTCTTCTTTAATTCTCACTAAAAATCTGAGAATAGATTATAAATCAATCAAGACAAGCAATGCTAGAAAAACATCTAAACACACCACCACCCCCGCCCCTAACATTTTCTTGACTTTTAGCAGTTTGACCTCGAACGTTGACCCATAAAAGGTCATTTTTTCAAAAGGGGGTATAAATATTTATAACATTGGTATTAAGATAGGGATTCTCTACCCTGGAAGAGAACTCTTATTAAGAATAGAGTTATACTGTAACATTATCTAAAGTAAAGCAAGTTAATTAAGTGCTCTTTAAAAAGTCGTTAATTTGTACTAGTTTTAAAACCGTTGGTGCGATTTTTTAGAATCGTTTGTACGATTTACTAAATTGTTCAAACGACTTTCTAAATCGTACAAACGACTTTCTAAATCGTATAAACGACTTTTTAAATCGTACAAACGGTTTCCTAAATCTTACAAACGACTTTTTAGTTTTAATAAATCGTACAAACGATTTATTTTAATTTTTCTGCTGGTTTAATTGGCATGAACACGCCGTCGTAACCTCTACCACGAATAACTGTATTTCCGAAAATATGATTGCAAACAATGAAAGCTAGATTGTTAATGTAAAACATGAACTGTCAAGCATTAGTTTAGAATATTTATTTTGATACATGTAAACGGAATAAACCCAGGCGCATTCAAAGCGAGATTACACAATGACCTATTTTCTTCCGGGATAGCTAGATTATCAGGAAATAGTGTGGAAACTTGCAGTCACCGTCGTTAGGATTGATTTTAAATAAATATGATCTCCTGGGCCCTCCTCGTGGCTTTTCTACCCCTGGTAATGACCCTCTCACCAGCGGGAAAAGAGTTTGTGGGAAAATGCTTGTACTACCAAACAACCATCAACCCTGAACCATTTAAAAACAGGTATGTTTTCTCACTACTTCTGACGCCAGGCATAATTGATTTAACTTCATTCTGACCCATACGATATGATAAACCTTTCTCGATGAAAAAGTAGAATGCCAGTTTACGCTATTGCCATGCACTATATGGCGTCACAAGTAGGCTGGCTTTGTATGGAAAGTTATCCGAAGCGTGAAATCTTTATTTTCTACAGAATAGAAAAATAGAAGAAGAAAAATGTCGCGGCTGTTATATTATGGGAATTAATGTATAAACAATGGAAATACCTATCTTGCTTCCATTATCTACCCACACATAACGACCTAGTAATTTATTCCTCAAGTGAAATACATAAGGCTAATATTCAAACTTCCACTTATAGTAAACTTGTGCAATAAATCATACGAAAGTCTCACGGTGTTATTCGTACCCTTTGATCATAATAACTGAATATCTCCAGGATATGACACATTTCTGCAGTGTCACATGTTCCTTAATCCTGGTTTGAAGAACTTGTCTATCACATAAAGATGTCTGGTGGCGGATCCAGCGCTGAACAAGCGTGGTAAATACACAATATTCAAAACGCGAGCCAGTAAAACCTAAAACATGACATAAGAATAAGATGTGACAGTACTGTGCAGATGGACGGGGTGGTCTAGCGACCGTTAGGCGGGTAAATGTGCTTGTTACTGAGAGGGTGGCCAGACCCATCAGCGGTCGTTTCTCCCAGCTTTAAAGATTTCTTTACAGAATGAAGAACTGCTCTGAACTATGGGAAAGTTTCCGAGAGGCCATTGCTTTCCAGTCTCTTTGTCACGTGGACAGACAAAGGTTCGTTCAGTTCATTAACGACAGTCAACATGACGTACCCCAAAGCAAGGTAAGTACATGGATAAAAATAACTGTTTCTGCAATACCAATTCCGCTCCATACGTACAATATGATGAAAATAGCACTCTATACAATATGATGAAAATAGCACTCTATATAATATGATGAAATAGCACTCTATACAATATGATGAAAATAACACTCTGTACAATATGATGAAAGTAGCACTCTATACAATATGATGAAAATAGCACTAAATTCAATATGATGAAAATAACACTCTATACAATATGATGAAAGTAGCACTCTATACAATATGATGAAAATAACATTCTACAATATGATGAAATTAGCACTCTATACAATATGATGAAAATAGCACTCTACAATATGATGAAAGTAGCACTCTATACAATATGATGAAAGTAGCACTCTATACAATATGATGAAAGTAGCACTCTATACAATATGATGAAAGTAGCACTCTATACAATATAATGAAAGTAGCACTCTATACAATATGAAGAAATTATCACTCTATACAATATGATGAAAATAGCACTCTATACAATATGATGAAAATAACACTCTATACAATATGATAAAATGCAAAATGGCCCCTCCATACAGTATGATAAATGACCGTTTCTTACAATATGATACGAATGCCGCTCCATACAATATGATAAAAATGCTACCCCATCCCATATGAAACGCCACTCTCTACAATGTGTGAAATATCGCTCCGTACAATATCAAAAGTCCAATCCATATAATATGATAAAATGTTATTTCATGAAATACGATGCTTCATACAAAATTATAAAACTGCTCCATACAACATGAAAAAATGCTCCTCCATACAATATAAAAACTCAAAATTTATTGATTGTACAGTATATTGTTTAACGTCCCACTTGAGATATACACGTCACCTGCTGGCTGCAAAATCAGCGCTTACGGCCTTTGAGCAGGGAGGGGTCTTTATCGTGCCACACCTGTTGTGACACGGGGCCTCGGTTTTCTGCGGTCTCTTCCGAAGGACGCGCCATTTACAGTAGTCGCCTTATCATCTGCAACAGATGAATAGCATGACGTCTGCTACCCAAACTTACATACAAGGACCTTCAACTACGGGTATATATTAAACCAAAATCAACTAGCATTTCTTCAACTGATGAGTTGAATGGAGAAAATCTTGATAATGGATTGTTTTTTGCAGATGAAATATAGAAAATAGATTTTTGTAGTTTTTAGCTCACATGAGCAGAAGGCTCCAGTGAACTTTTCTGATCACATTTTGTCCGTCGTCTGTCCGTAAACTTTTCACCTTTGCATCTTTTTCTGCGTAACCGCTGGATTATTTTCAATCAAAACATCTTTGGGTGAAGGGGATTCAAGTATGTTCAAATAAAGGGCCTTGTCCCCTTCAAGGGGGAGATTGTTACGAAAATGAAAAATAGGGTGGGGTCATTTAAAGATCTTATCAAGAACCACTGAGCCAGAAAAGTTTATATTTACACGAAAGCTTCCTGGCATAGTGCAGATTAAGGTTTGTTAAAATCATAGCCCCCAGAGATAAGTGGAAACCACAATGGGGGATCAAAGATTTTCATGCGAATATATAGCGAAAATCTTTACAAATCTTCTCAAAAACCAATGGGCCAGAAAAGTTTAAATTGACATGGTAGATTGTTGGCAAGTTTGTTAAAATCTTGGATCCCGGGGGTAGGGTGGGGCCACAATAGGGGATCAAAATTTACTAAGCCAGAAGAGAGTTGGGAATTTACACCTTTCTGACATAGAGTAGATCCAAGTTTATGCAATTTATGCTCCCCGGGGGTAGGATAGGGCCACAATACGGGATCAAAGTCTTACATATGCATATATATGGGAAAAATCTTTAAAAATATATATTGAACTATTTAAGCTAGGGCATTCATATTTTGTATATTTATTTAAACAATGTTCTATTCACTAATAAGTGAATGGAATTGGACAGCAGGCATAGCCTATTTCAGCAATCTCCCTAGGCCTACATCAACGTCACAATGAATCAAACACTTGAACATTTGTAAATATAATATGTGAATAAGATGAAATGTATAGATTGATTGTATGATTGAATATTGTTTAACGTCCCTCTTGAGAATATATTTCACTCATATGGATACGTCACCACTGCCGGTGAAGGGTTGCAAAATTTAGGCCTATGCTCGGCGCTTATGTCCATTGAGCAGGGAGGGATCTTTGTCGTGCCAAACCTGCTGTGACACGGGACTTTGGTTTTTGCGGTCTTATTCGAAGGACCGCCCCATTTAGTCGCCTCTTACGACAAGCAAGGGATACTGAGGACATATTCTAACCCGGATCCCCACGGATTAAAAACAATGTATAGAAAAGAGATACAAAGATATATATACTAATGGAAAAACCATGAAACAAGAGAGAGAAAAGAAAATTATTTTGTAAGTAAATTCTTTACGGTAAGACCTTTCATGTGATGCAATCTTTTGACTTTGACCTGGAAGTCTGACCTACTTTTAATAAAAATCTGAGAAAGTTTCCCAGTTTACTTTCGGAAGGTCGGTGGTCTCTTCCCAGGTACATTGTATCTGGGTTCTATCTTCCACCAATAAGAACTGGGCGCCACCAGATAACAGAAACATCGTTGAGTGTGGCGGAAAACATCAAGCAATCAATCATATCATGTTCTTTGACCTTGAACTTTGAGTTTGACCTACTTTTAAGAGATTATAACATATTTAACGTAGGATATTCAGATCTTGCATATAGGTTCTTTATGACAAGACCTTGTGACACAGTAGTGTTTGATCTTTGACCTCGGAGTTTTATTTACATTTAAGAAACCCTGACCTATTCAATATTTCCTGAACTATTTGAGGTAGGGCTTTGACTGCAATTGATTAATTGTATATTGGTTAACGTCCCTCTCGAGAATCTTTCATTCATATGGAGACGTCACCATTGTAGGCAACGGAAGGGCCTAGGTGATTAAGATGAGCGATGTGGCCCACGTCTTGATAACGAACACAGCTGTCTGTATCTTTATAGATCTTTTTATACTGAACACACTTCTCAGAATTGTGGATTTTTTAATACTCCCGTCTTTTGAAGGACCGTATTAGATATAGGTTTTCCCGTTCGTCTGTCCGTCTGTTAGCTTTTTTGTGTCCGGGTCGTATCACAGTGTAAGACCTAGGGCCATCAAACTTCGTCTGTTGATGCATCTAGGGGGAAAAGTGTGTTGTGAACCAAATTAGGTCACTGCGGCCTGATTTTGGAATTTTATCGTTGTACATATATAAATTGTGTCCGAAACATATCTTTCATATTGTAAGACCTTGACCTATCAAACCTGGTCATCTGAATCGTATCTCTCACCTATAATGTCTAACTCCATCTAACTTGGTTTCAGGTTATGCATCGGGGGGGAGGGGGGTGCGAACCAAAAATGAATCACAGTGGTTACGGTTATGCATTCTCTAATTGTCCGGCTCATTTTTCACACTGAGACGTAAAGCCGTCAAACTTAGTCACTTAATGCATCTTGGAGGGGATGTGTGTGAACAAACGGAAGTCACCGTGGCCTCTTTCTGGAACTTTAGGACCATCAAACTTGGTCACTTAATGCATCTTAGGGGGAAGGTGTGTCGCAATCCAAAAGTAATTCACTGTGGCCTCATTTTAAAATTACAATGGACTTCAAGCATGCAAACATCGATATGCATCATGCACACGTAGTTGAAGACGTGCTCATTATGTACCCAAGTCACTTTGTTATAGTTGGCTTGATATCTAATACACCTGTCTGATATCTAATACACCTGTCTGATATCTAATACACCTGTCTGATATCTAATACACCTGTTTCTGTCTGAATTATTTTGTAGTTTATCTTTTGGGAACACGTGTACGATACAGTGATGAAGTACAGCTACAGAGGAAAACGCACATTCTCCATTGCCGACACACTCACAGGTGATCATTGCCGACACACTCACAGGTAACACGTGATCATTGCCGACACACTCACAGGTAACACGTGATCATTGCCGACACACTCACGGGTAACATGTGATCATTGCTTACACCCTCACAGGTAACACGTGATCATTGCTGACACCCTTCTAGGTAACACGTGATCAAAGATGATGCCAGTGTAAGATACATCAAATGTTGATCACATGGGTAATAATAGATATCACACGGGTAATAATAGATATCACACGGGTAATAATAGATACCACACGGGTAATAATAGATATCACACAGGTAATAATAGATACTACACGGGTAATAATAGATATCACACGGGTAATAATAGATATCACACAGGTAATAATAGATAATACACGGGTAATAATAGATACTACACGGGTAATAATAGATAATACACGGGTAATAATAGATACCACACGGGTGATAATAGATATCACATGGGTAATAATAGATATCACACGGGTAATAATAGATATCACACGGGTAATAATAGATACTACACGGGTAATAATAGATATCACATGGGTAATAATAGATATCACACGGGTAATAATAGATAATACACGGGTAATAATAGATAATACACGGGTAATAATAGATACCACACGGGTAATAATAGATATCACACGGATAATAGATACTACACGGGTAATAATAGATATCACACGGGTAATAATAGATATCACACGGGTAATAATATATATCACACGGGTAATAATAGATATCACACGGGTAATAATAGATACTACACGGGTAATAATAGATAATACACGGGTAATAATAGATAATACACGGGTAATAATAGATACCACACGGGTAATAATAGATATCACATGGGTAATAATAGATATCACATGTATAATAATAGATATCACACGGGTAATAATAGTTATCACACGGGTAATATTAGATATCACACGGATAATAGATACTACACGGGTAATAATAGATATCACACGGGTAATAATAGATAACACTTCCTATTCAAAATATTAATATTAACACGTTATTTTCTTCAAATTTTTGTCAAAATCATTCATTATTGTATTCAAATCGTATATATTGTCATATCGTTTTCTTCCTTAGGTTTCCTTGGTGACACAAAGTTTTGTGGTAGTAACAGCTCTGCTGATGGCGTAGAGCAGGACCGCAGTAAATGTCCAGGATATGATCAGACTCCCAGCTGTCCTTCGTCCGCCGAGGCTGCTTTCTGGTCCACCTCCTCTGAATATGTATAAAATATACTATAAATATTTACCACTCTCTCATATCCTTTCTCTTCAAATTCAAAAGTGGAAATAATACATACAGTTTTCGGATGACAATAATTGTATCCCAAATAATTATACAACGAAAATTTTAAAAGTTTTCGCAAAATAAATCAATGTATTTATATTATAAATAAAACAATTTACCTGTGCATACGTACATGTTTTATAGCATTTTCCCTACAATGCATATTAAACCACATTTTAATTGCTGTGATAAAATTTAGAAATTCATTTCAAAATTAAGGATTATCTCCCTCATGCATAGCTCTTATCCTTAAACGAATTTGACTACACTTTTTGGCACTCTGTTTTTCCCTAAAATAGCTCTTACAAGTTTATTGTTTTTTCGGATTTCATGCATTTCGGTTGAACATCACTGAAGAGACATTATTTGTCGAAATGCGCATCTGGTGCATCAAAATTGGTACCGTACAAATTTTGCATTATATCAGTACTAAAAGAAGACAATTTTGAGAAAGGATAGGATAAATATACAGCTAAAATGAATAAATTTACTATGCACCTCTTCAACAATTGTTCACATAGTCGTAAATCACGGGCATGTGCACTCCTCCCGGAAGTGGTAGTGGGTTCAAATACCGTGGCATGAGACTATGTCCTTTTATGTGGATGTTGATGTTCAGGTTTCTCTTTCCAGTTCTCCAGGTCAGCGCATGGTGAGGTAGAACTCATGTTGAATGCCTCTTCACCCGCCCCTATAACCAACGAATCGTAAGTTTCATCTTCCCTATCGTAAAATATTGTTCTTGTTATTCTTTAAAATGTTTTGTTTTATATGAGTTTTTGTTGTAGGTACTTCAGTCGATGGGAGCTGCCCAACCTGAGAGCCCCCCGAGTGACCGGTGTCCGGGTTCTCTTTGCCCACAACACTGCCTTACCTCCAAGGTATATAAAATAGCGCCCCCTGGGTAGGTTCAGCTAGAGGTTCCGGGATTTGTAGTATAAAACGTATTGTTAAAATTAACGCGGTTAGTTTTATTTTGTGTGTTTAATCTTCAAATCAGTATCATTTAAAACTTTATACTATGTGACCACGTCTTGGTCCCTAATGTCACGTGTAGTGTTCTGTACGTCTGTAGTTACATCAGACAGTCTTTGTATTATTTTGTAGAGATCTGTAGTTACATCAGACAGTCTTGTGTTGTTTTGTAGAGATCTGTAGTTACATTAGACAGTCCTTGTATTCTTTTGTAGAGATCTGTAGTTACATCAGACAGTCTTGTGTTGTTTTGTAGAGATCTGTAGTTACATCAGACAGTCTTGTGTTGTTTTGTAGAGATCTGTAGTTACATCAGACAGTCTTGTGTTGTTTTGTAGAGATCTGTAGTTACATCAGATAGTCCTTGTATTGTTTTGTAGAGATCTGTAGTTACATCAGACAGTCTTGTGTTGTTTTGTAGAGATCTGTAGTTACATCAGACAATCCTTGTGTTATTTTGTAGAGATCTTTAGTTACATTAGACAGTCCTTGTGTTGTTTTGTAGAGATCTGTAGTTACATCAGACAGTCTTGTGTTGTTTTGTAGAGATCTGTAGTTACATCAGACAGTCTTGTGTTATTTTGTAGAGATCTGTAGTTACATCAGAGAGTCCTTGTGTTGTTTTGTAGAGATCTGTAGTTACATCAGACAGTCCTTGTGTTATTTTGTAGAGATCTGTAGTTACATCAGACAGTCTTGTGTTATTTTGTAGAGATCTGTAGTTACATCAGACAGTCTTGTGTTATTTTGTAGAGATCTATAGTTACATCAGACAGTCATGTGTTGTTTTGTAGAGATCTGTAGTTACATCAGACAGTCCTTGTGTTGTTTTGTAGAGATCTGTAGTTACATCAGACAGTCCTTGTGTTGTTTTTAGAGATCTGTAGTTACATCAGACAGTCCTTGTGTTGTTTTGTAGAGGTCTGTAGTTACATCAGACAGTCCTTGTGTTGTTTTGTAGAGGTCTGTAGTTACATCAGACAGTCCTTGTGTTGTTTTTAGAGATCTGTGGTTATATCAGACATTTCATGTGTTATTTTGTAGAGATCTGTAATTACATCAGACAGTCCTTGTGTTATTTTGTAGAGATCTGTAGTTACATCAGATAATCTTGTGTTGTTTTGTAGAGATCTGTAGTTACATCAGATAATCTTGTGTTGTTTTGTAGAGATCTGTAGTTATATCAGACATTTCATGTGTTATTTTGTAGAGATCTGTAGTTACATCAGACAATCTTGTGTTATTTTGTAGAGATCTGTAGTTATATCAGACATTTCATGTGTTATTTTGTAGAGATCTGTAGTTACATCAGACAATCTTGTGTTATTTTGTAGAGATCTGTAGTTACATCAGACAGTCTTGTGTTGTTTTGTAGAGATCTATAGTTACATCAGACAGTCTTGTGTTATTTTGTAGAGATCTGTAGTTACATCAGACAGTCTTGTGTTATTTTGTAGAGATCTGTAGTTACATCAGACAGTCTTGTGTTGTTTTGTAGAGATCTGTAGTTACATCAGACAGTCTTGTGTTATTTTGTAGAGATCTGTAGTTACATCAGACAGTCCTTGTGTTGTTTTGTAGAGATCTGTAGTTACATCAGACAGTCTTGTGTTATTTTGTAGAGATCTGTAGCTACATCAGACAGTCCTTGTGTTGTTTTGTAGAGATCTGTAGTTACATCAGACAGTATTGTGTTGTTTTGTAGAGATCTGTAGTTACATCAGATAATCTTGTGTTATTTTGTAGAGATCTGTAGTTATATCAGACAGTCCTTGTGTTGTTTTGTAGAGATCTGTAGTTATATCAGACAGTCCTTGTGTTGTTTTGTAGAGATCTGTAGTTACATCAGACAATTCTTGTGTTATTTTGTAGAGATCTGTAGTTACATCAGACAGTCTTGTGTTGTTTTGTAGAGATCTATAGTTACATCAGACAGTCTTGTGTTATTTTGTAGAGATCTGTAGTTACATCAGACAGTCTTGTGTTATTTTGTAGAGATCTGTAGTTACATCAGACAGTCCTGTGTTGTTTTGTAGAGATCTGTAGTTACATCAGACAGTCTTGTGTTATTTTGTAGAGATCTGTAGTTACATCAGACAGTCCTTGTGTTGTTTTGTAGAGATCTGTAGTTACATCAGACAGTCTTGTGTTATTTTGTAGAGATCTGTAGCTACATCAGACAGTCCTTGTGTTGTTTTGTAGAGATCTGTAGTTACATCAGACAGTATTGTGTTGTTTTGTAGAGATCTGTAGTTACATCAGACAGTCTTGTGTTGTTTTGTAGAGATCTGTAGTTACATCAGACAGTCTTGTGTTATTTTGTAGAGATCTGTAGTTACATCAGACAGTCCTTGTGTTATTTTGTAGAGATCTGTAGTTACATCAGACAGTCCTTGTGTTATTTTGTAGAGGTCTGTAGTTACATCAGATAATCTTGTGTTGTTTTGTAGAGATCTGTAGTTACATCAGCTTTGTGTTATTTTATAGAGAGACGTGTAGTGGTCCTTCTGTACAGCTGGTCAAAAACGTACTGAACACAAACGGTGTCACAAAAGTTACATGTGAAGTTAATCCAAGGTTAGTACATGTATAAAAGAATGTGTTGCTAGTGATAAACAAAACATTGTAATAAACATTTTATAGAGTATCATACCTAGATCACTATTATCAATATACTATAACAATTTCACGTCAGTACTTTGTTCCTTACACTGTAAATGTTTTTATGTTACAGTTCTCTAAGGTTTCAGCTGTGTTCAGAATCCCCGGGGCTGCCTATCTGTAATACCTGCGACACTAACGGAACTTCAACGCTGTACAGACAGCAAATATCATTTATATTAATTGCTTTTTTCATATATATGTTTTAATATCTCTTAAAGTTTTATAAATCTAAATGGTGATTTTGAGTTTTCAAATATGATGGAGATTGATCACTGTTCGTTATCTTCGCCTTTCATGGAGAATAGCTTCATAGTTATAAATATATAGTGCAAAGTTTTGCTGTAGTTTCATATTTTGATTCTGTATTGTCAATCCAGGATTTCAAACTCACGAAAACGGGCTATTTTTGTATTCATATTCTATGGTAGAGACTGTGAAATCGTGCTAATCATCGAATTGCTTTCATTTCTGTGCATTGAGACTATAACTCTACATCTCTTTATGACAAATGGATGACATCAGCTTCTCTATCGTCAACTTCCCATAATTATATAGCATAGCAATACTCCATTACCCCCTGCATATGGTGTTTCTGTCTCGCAATTGATTCGATACGCGAGATCATGTTCTGCGTATGATCAATATTAGAATTAAGGCAAGCTACTGACAAATAAGTTGATGTTACATGGCTTTCAACAGTCATGTTTGAATTCAGCGTACAACTTGTCGTTAGGTTCAATGCTGTATGACGTGTTTATATCAATCGTTAAGCCGTTCTTTAAATATCGATTTTGTGGATTTTATAAAGTAAGTTCAATACATTAGAAGAATCTGAAATATTCATATTGTAAAAGTATTATATATGTTTGAAAATAGCTTATATTATTTCCATAGTAAAAGCAACATGGGGGCTACAGTTTTACCCTCTAGTTGTCCGTTATGTGCCCAACAAGTTGATAAACTCCCCATAAGAGATTTTCTGGAAATACTGGACCAACCACATAATGATACTATTTTTTTCATTTCACTACAAAAATGTTATATCGTGAAGTATGCCATATAGATATTTGACGAAAAGCATACCATGTTTTCATCCAATTGATAAAATACACATTACACATGTATATTGTCTTATTTTTTATACATAAATAGTAGCTTCTTCCTATTTACTAACATTTCACTTTTTGGTTTTTGATGTTCCTTTAAACAGAATGTTCATATCGAGGGGATCCGAGTTAGTACCCCTCGCTTGTCGTAAGAGCCGACTAAATGGAGTGGTCCTTTGGATGAGACCGCAAAAAAACGAGGCCCGTGTCACAGCAGGTGTGTCTATAAAGATCTCTCCCTGCTCAAAGGTTGTAAGCGCCAAGCATGGGCCTAATTTTTGCAGTCTTTCATCAGTAATGGTGATGTCTCCATATGAGTGAAAAATCTCGAGAGGAATGTTAAACCATATAAAATCAATCAATAAACAATTTTCTGAATGGTATTGTGTGACAATATTGAGGAAAAACGAAGCAGCATTTTTCTTACATTTTATGTAATAAAAAGGTGTATTTTTCACATATCAAAAGAAGTTTATAATTTATTCCAACAAATTGTTTTAATAACTGCAAAATGTGGTCATTTTATTAAGTTAACAATCTTATTATGAGTCATTCTTACAATAAAGGATAAAACTAGATCAAACAACATAAATTGTTTACTTACAAAACATAAAATCTTTTCATTCTTCCATTTTATAAACAAAAAATCATTTAATTTTACATGTTACAAGCTTTTTCATTGGTTGAAAATTATTGGAATATTGTATCCAACGCAAAAAAAATTACTACTTTCTATTGGAATTTTGGTGATTCCCCTGGATGCTTTGTATTTATATATAGATAAAAGAATCCTGGGGGGAAAACTTAACAATTCCATCGATCTACATAAATTTATTAAACAATAACAAATATCAAAGATAAATAATGATTAATTTGCAAAATGAAATAAATATGGCTATTTGAGGACAACCACCAAAATATAACAACACACGTCTGCTTCTGCCACAGGGGGTATATATATATCACTCTGATCAATCATATAACGGCTTATTGATAGAAATTCAGAGGCTTGTGGCTTCTGTAATTCCGGGCTGAGAATTAAATGTATTCAACCGATTCATGTCACGAAACCCAAATACCAGATACACTGCACATTGTCTCAGAGATACTGCAATATCGTAGCCCTTTAAAACGACTATGGTTTCGAACTCCAGCATAATATGTTCTTCCATAACCCTGCCAGGCAAGGTGAATATCAAAATCATAAAAAAAGCCAGGAAAACGTAAGATATTTCGGACTAAATATGTTTACGAGTGGGCACCGAAACGAGACTTCCGTACGACGTTACAACAGCTGTCACAGCTTTTGCATCATGCGCTACGCGCATTGATGCAGTTTTCCGTCTTTTTTCCCGTGGAATTCCTCCATCCAACGAAAAAATAATAAATTCATTCCTTAAATCCATAAGGAAATTCTTGCACTGTATATTCTAGTATAGTATGCATTCATAATTGCTTAGAGAAGTATTCCAATATTTCATTCTTTAAACAATATGATAATTGCAGCAAATTATTGAAAATTTTGTTTTGATATTTTAGGAGTACTATAACATGCTTACCCATACAAACCAAGCCTACCACTTCTCAGTACTTTCAGTACTTTGATTCATTGTAGTATTGAATCGTAGTAGAAATGTAAGCTTGAACCGATGAAATGAACCATTGCTCTGATATACACTTTTCCCCCCACCTCTTCCGACAATTTATGGATTTTAGAATCAGACAGAACTACCCCAATGAGCTTTGTCGCTTGTCGTGAATTTTCAGACAATTGTGAAATCAACTTCTCTACCCCCACCCCCGGTTTTGAAAATCGATGTCTGTGCGAGGCGTTGGCCACATATAGCTGTTGTAATACGCTACATCGTCAGACATAGAACGTTTCTGTGTGAGTATAGTACCTAAAATAGCGCCAAAATCAGGAAAATATGCTTTATTTCAGAATCATCATCTGTTCTCCAGCATTGTCTAAATGGGTTACAGGATTACTGCAAACATTGGAAGGTGGATGTAAATCTTGATAAAACAAAAGTTATGATTTTCTCAATGAGGATGATTAACGATGAACCATTTTGGAAGAGATATTGTTGAAATAACTAATGAATTTAAATATTTAGGATATTTGGAAGTGATATTGTTGAAATAACTAATGAATATATTTATATTTAGGATTAATATTTGCATCAAATGGAAGTTTAAGACAAGCGAGTACTAGCCTTGAGGATAGAGCTAGAAAGGCTTATTATTCAATTAAATCTAAAGTACCTTTTACAAATGATCTTTCTGTTTAAGTATGGCTAAAAATGTATCAGGCTCATATTACCTATTGTTACATATTCATCTGAAATCTGGATTACTGATTTGAAGATTAACATAAATAGCCAATCAAAGTTGCCTTTTGAGAAAGTAATTACTGTAGAATCGTTTAATTCGTGGGGGACAATTTTCGTGGATTGCTGAATTTTTACGGGTTCGTGGGGACGTAATTTCGTGGATTTATATATTTGTAAGAAAGATAACTCTGGAATGTAATTATGATTCTTAATTCGTTGAGGATGTAAATTCGTGAGTGAGGGGTACCTACGAAATCCACGAAAATTGAGCCACCACGAATTCTAATGATTCCATAGTAATACTACTTTGAAAGACATACCGGTACTTGATGTTCATGAGAAAGCTTCTAATTTTGAAGAACTTTCGGAATTAGGTCTATATCCTTTACACATTAAGATATATGAATCGATGTTTAAATATTATTGTAGGTTAAAAATATGGAATTTGCTTTTAAAGAGGATGAAAAGTTATCTGATATAAAAACTAGTCCAAGCATGACTAAATCACTGAGTATTATTACAAAGATGACTGGACTTTCCTCTTTAGAGCTTACCCATGAAACATTTAGCAATAAATTAAGAAACTATTATGAAAATGAAATATCTAATCAATTTGATAACTTAAAACAAACAAATAATGAAAAACTTGTATTTTATAGCCAAATATACAATTATGATTTTAAATTGCAAGAATATTTGAAATTTACATTACCAAAAGCTTACAGATCTCTACTCATTAAACTAAGACTAAGTGCACATCCCCTCAATATTGAGGTTGGGAGATACTGTGCACCTCCAATTCCACGATCTAATAGATTTTGCAAATTCTGCTTGAATGAAGTTGAGGATGAGAAACACTTCTTATTATCTTGTACAAAATACGATCACTTGAGGAATAAAAATTCAGAACATATGGGTGTTTTGAATGCAAATTCCATAAAAAGTCTCTTGAATTCTGAAAATTATACATTCACAGAGCATTTTTGTCAATACTTGAATGAGTGTTTTAATCTAAGGTACACTGAATTGAGAAATCAGAACAATTTTGGTTCATCTGAAAATATATATATACTAGTATATGATGTTAATTTATGTTGTACGCCTCATGTTTGGTAATCGTCAATAAATCATTTGATCTGATTTGATTTTATCTTAATTCAGTAACTAAGAAATTGGTCTTTCAGATATGACCTTTGTCTAAGCGCTGAATTTAAGGCACCTAACCTAAGACTGGTGACGTTTCCAGAAAAAATCTGTATACGAAGATCAAAGAGTTGTGATCCAGTTGGGTGTTTCTTTTTTTCTTGGAACACCCCCTCCAACTGATATTAATGTATCAGTACTCCAACGCCAGATTGGTGTTTTTCTGGGTACAATCAAGGAATTTATATACATGTACGTCGTATAGGCTATTTACGAGTATACGATTGAATTTTATTTTCAGAAAGAAAAAAACTATGCCATGTTTATGTAAATGTTGACTTACCTACCCGACATGAAATATTTATTTACAGGACTCGACTAAAGGTCGAAAAAACATGGAGGCCATGTTGGATTAGGTGAGACAAAATTATATACGTACAGTGAATATGTTGACACTATCATGTCATTAATATCGATATTGATGTGATCATTGGGGTAGATCTGTTCACTGTGATCATAATATCATATAATTCTGAGAGGGGAAGAATTTGGTATATCGATACATTTCATTTGAAATATTAAAATGAATTACCGCAGCTGTTAGGTCACCTGGGTTGCTCACCTACTGCCGTTGGTCTTCGTCCGTCGTCGTGCGTCGTCCGTTAACATTAAGTTTACATTTTTAACTTCTTGAAAACTACAAGGCCAATTGTTACCATTTTTGGTGTGAAGCTTCTTTAGGTTAAGATGCATGCAAATTGTGAAAATTATGATCTTATAGCTCCCCTAGGGCCTCATGGATGGGGTAAAAATGGCAAAAAATCAACAACAACAAATTCAAGAATATTTTCTTTACTCCCACACATTTGACAGAGAAACCAAATGCATGGTACCAAAATTGTAAAATTCATGGCCCCTTGGTCAGGGGTTCAGTCTCTAGGGTGGGACCAATATGACTATATAGTAAAGATATAATTATAACGTGTTAGAAAATCTCCTTCTCTAATCTCAGATATACTGTATAGGTGGAAAATAAATCGCGGTGGAAATTTTCGCTATATTCGCGGTCTAAACAATTCCGCGAATTTAAAAAACGTGAATATTTTTATTATTCTTTAATACACAATGTGTTTTTAAAATAAGGAAGGGGGCTTATAATGATTCGAATACGCGAATTTATGAACATTGAAAGTTACAACCCGTGAAATTATTTAAGAAATAAGGTATCATTTTAAAATATTTATCGGGATATAAATACGGGTTGGTCACGTGATCAAATTCCATAAAGCCCGAAGGGCTTTATGGAAACTTTGATCATGTACCAACCCGTATTTATATCCCGATAAATATTTTAAAATGATACCTTATTACTTATATTTACATTTTTGGTCGGTAACATTGCTGAATTGTGTTAACAACACGTTTCCATACATTTCAAATTGTTGACGTCCACAACGAAGCGTCATAGATGTTCAAAATGACAACAACACAAAACAAAGTTCCATAAAATGAAGAACTGTTTTAATTATTAAGACGCTAGAAAGCAAGTATATCAACATATACTTATACATTAATTCGGGAGTATATAATGGAAAACTCTTCCATATGTCTAATTTTTGGGGGTGAGGGGAATTATGATTTAAACGGGGGTGCGCAATGTTACACTTACAGTTGTGATGCGCTTTCACTTTTCAAAAGTGAGACGTTGAAGACCGACTTTGAAAGATATTCTGTGGATATTACGGAGTTAATATAAGACTGAGATGGAGGAACATGAAGAACAAACAGGGCGGCAGTCGTCAGGTGTAGGCAAATCATTTATAGACAGGACAGAGGACGCAGCTCAGATGAATCTCCGGAAAGAACTGAACATCGCAGAGAATGTGGAACTGCACAAGGTAAGGGACGGTTTGGATTTGGATATGTAATTGTTGACAAACATGAGCTCACTGAACGCTTCTTTTGACTCGATAAATTTCTGTAATAGGTTTTTAACGACGCCTCGCTTCGATGTCCCGACATAAACTTGGAAACCGACATCAATCACCTAGCTGCTGTGGCACGGAAGCAGTGTGGTGTGTAGGTCTTAATGCACTTTGACGACTTATCGGCCATACATCCTGTGAATGACCTTTTTGCTAAAGCCTAATGTCATCGTCTAGCAGCAGGTACAATTCCGCATCACCGATGACCAGGGTGAAGTTGTAGCAGACGAAATTTTAGACCATACAATAGTAAAATATTGTTTACAGAAATGCTTTTATCAATTATGGATGAAAGTCCACTACTTGGAATACAAATAAAACCGTAAATACATTCTGTGATGTTGATTTCATTGATTGATTATTTTCTGTAGTAAGTGAGAGCGATTGCTAGATGTGTATTGCCTTAGTAAAAGTAGTACCTGTTACCTACTTTTAACAAATGTTCATACGCACAGCCGTGACCTCTGTTGACCCCGTAGTGGATTTATGCAGGGATAAATACGTATTGCTCGTAATAGTGTTGTGTAGGAGAAAACAGTTGCAAATGTAAATATTCCCGTGTATACTACAGTATGTGAGGAAAAACGAAATGCATGTCCATGAAGATCTCTTCTTCAATAGTGAAAATCGTGGTCCCTGGGTTAGGAGTTTAGGCCCCATCTAATTAGGGCCTCTAGTGAAAATGTATTAAATCTTAGAAAATATTTTTCTTTGCTCTCAGGTATGTGTGAGGAAAATGAAATGCATGGTTATGATGTCCATGAAGCTTTCTGTCTAAATTGTGAAATTCATGACCTCTTGGTCAGGGATTCACATGTGTGTGGTCTAATGATTAAGAACTCGTCTTTTGTTCTTCTGATGTTCAACGAAAGATAACTACACATTTAGAGAAGGGGATATAACTGGCTACCAAAATTACAGATATAATTCATCGGGGGGGGGGGGGATAAGGGCTGATTTGAATGCTTCAAACTTCATCTTTTCGTCTATTGTGATTGAATGGAAATTGTATGCATATTTAGAAAATGCAATTATGAGACCCCTGACATGTATATGTATGGGTTATGGTACTCAGGTGACCGTTAAGGCCTGTAGGTCTCTTGTATTTATACCATGATATAATTCTAGCTTGTCAATTGTTTCACAATAACAGATTTCCGATCTTTTAATGGCTGCGCCCCCGACTAAAACGTGCAGTATTTGTTTTAGTCGTCCTGCTCTAAGAGAGCGGCGTGGTTATGCGTATTATATGGTAAATGTATTACATTGATGAAGTCAACAAAGAAGCGTCCATTAGTTACAACAACTAAAAAGTTTGATCTCAATCGGCAATCCTCGGATTATTCCGCTACGAACACGCAATGACCCCCGAATGATTTTCTTTCCACCAAAACAATTCATGTTAACTCACTAATATTCATGAAGTCGAGGATTTTTTTTTAATCATACAACCACTGCATTTCACGTACCGATAGTGTAAACGGAGACAGATAGGCGTGGCTTGCGACGATGGTTAATCACATCAGTCCTGTGTTAATTTAATTAAAAGTCCAGCACACTACCAATCGAGCTAAAGGGTTAACCCACCAGCCAGAGCTAGTAGGAATGTCACATAACTCACACTACCACATTGCCCCCCCCCCCCCCCTACTGTTTAAGAGTCGTCCCCGACTCTTACGCTGTGTCAAAATCTGTGGGGCGAAGTACTGCTCAAGGACAATCTCTCTCCCGCCAGAGAAAATCCAGGTCCCAAAGTGGGCGCTAAATATAACATAGACATTTTAGGCCTCTGATGGGATTTGAACCTTAGTCACAATTACCTGTTGTTCTCCATTTTCTTTTACTCTGTCGCAGCAATCTTATGTACTGTTTCTAAACCGCTTCTCTTGTTTATTATAACAGCCACTGTGGGTGTGATCTTCCTCATTCCCAGGATCTAATCCTAAAAAACGTCTATAGGCAGCCTGGGATTTCATCCAAACATCAGATAGTGTGCGACATTATCCAGTTGCATCACTCTTTGTAGCGTTGTATAGTCTGAACCAACGGAGCAACATCGGATTTCCAGTCTGCTTTCTGGTCATTTTCCAAGATACTAGCCATCGTTATTCGAGCTTTGTTAAAACGTTCGGCGGACCCGTTTCCCATAGGATGGTATGGTGTTGTCCTCGTTTTCTTTATGCTTACCACCTTATATAGCTCTTTTAAGACTTTTGACTCAAAGTTTTTACCCTGTTCACTATGTAATTTTTCTTAAGTTTTTATAGAGGGCTTTAGAGGTTGTCATAGCCGTCTGATTCTTGCAGGGAATAGCTCGAGACAATCTAGTGAAATGGTCAGTTATTATAACCAATACATTCTCAAATCCACCCTTGGATCTCTCAAGACTCAAAAAATATATACATGTACACATCAATTCCATTGCAAGTGTAGTTTCAATAGAAAACAGTTATTCTGTTGGTTCAACGGGTGTCCTGCTTCTGATTCATCGAGGGCATCTCTGAATTCTCTCATTGACTTCTTTCTCTACAGAAGGTCAAAAATACCTCTGCCCTGCAAGCCACGTTTTTCTTTTTCCCCGGGTGACCTGTATCCCTGTGAAAACCTAAAAATGCTACTTCCCTATATACCTCTGGTACTACAAGTTGTCTCCTCTTTTCCCCATCTATCAGTGTAATTCTGAACAAAACTCCTTCAACTAAATGCAACATTCTCCACTCTCTAAAATATTTCTGTGCCTCTGATGGTTCCCGCTTCATGTTCCTCTTACATGTGTGTGGTATGTTTCCCTCGTTCTTCAGCTCAGTCACCTTACATTAGTATTTTATTATTGGCAGGAGCGGCCGATCTGTTTGTGGTTATGTTAGAAAGTGCGCATGGGGAAATAAGAAACATTTTTCATTGTTTTGTTAGAATAAGTCCTTATATAAAAGTTCTGACTGAAAGCTTTTTAAAAATATATGAATATAAATCTTGATTACTGTAAACAATGTTTCATTTTTATTCATTATTTAACAAATATTATGAATTTACGATTTTATACGAAGTTTTTACAACTATAGTACTCCCCGGAGTAGCAGTGTGTAAAATATAGAAACAACTCATCATGAGTTTCCAGACATTAATTAAATAAATTAATTAAATAAATGAATGGATAAAAACAAGTTATGTTGCTTTGAATATGCTACAGCTGCAAACATTTAGATATGTATATTTTGATTATTGCTTTCTTTGAAATCCACGACGCGCAAATCAGCAAGAGCTGCAGGCAAGTACACAGTATAGCCAGTCCAGCAAATAATATCGTCATCATCACGTGACAGAGATTTGGTCTTCCTATGGCATTCTATTGATAGACTATAAGATACATTAAGCACATTTCTAGAGCATATTTGGTGTCTGCGGTCTATTGAAATTCTTAATAAAAAATTATACATGTTTGCTTCATTTGCATACCATTATGATGGTACTTCAACATTTTATAATAATTAAGATTCTTGGATGCAAATTTCCTTATAAGCATGGACAGATTTAAGATTCTAATTTAGAGGGGCATGGGGAAAATCTGAGAGACAAGGGGTCTATTCAGGGACCTATATAGGTCCTGGTCTATTGGTCACTTTTAGGGCCCCAGTTTGCACTAATGGGGGCCCAGGGATGGGCCTTTGTCCCCTGGAACGTCCTGTCTTTAACTGTATTTTGACATGGAAATCTGGTGTAAAACTTGTAGAATTTTCAAGTACACATGCTGTAGTCGGGAATAAATAATGTTTCAGTTCTTAAACTTTGATAACTTGTGCCTAGCATCGACTTGAGTGACATCCGTATGTTCATCATCGTCGGATACCTACGGGTGATCTCGTTTTTTACTCGACAAGATCATCCATGGGCATCCGACGATGTATTTTCATATGCGTTCTCTGAACTTCCTCGAAATACCCCGATACATGTTGTAGCTGAACTCCCTCGATATACTCCGGTACATGTTGTAGCTGAACTTCCTCGATATACCCCGGTACATGTTGTAGCTGAACTTCCTCGATATACTCCGGTGCATGTTGTAGCTGAACTTCCTCGATATACTCCGGTACATGTTGTAGCTGAACTTACTCGATATACCCCGGTACATGTTGTAGCTGAACTCCCTCGATATACCCCGATACATGTTGTAGCTGAACTCCCTCGATATACTCCGGTACATGTTGTAGCTGAACTTCCTCGATATACCCCGGTACATGTTGTAGAACTTGTAAGGAAGCGCACCTGCTGATTTTTAAATGATTCATTTTATGTTCCACTACAATTACGTATTATATTTGAAAAGTCTTTTAAATGCTCATACATAAATGATAATACATGTGTGTAATGCTTTTTTAAAGTGTTTCTTGATTTTGCTTCCATTTTTAAATAAAATATTTTATATTACAACTTCCATGTGTTTATTACTTTTAGGAACTAGTTTGGAATATTTAAATGTCAGCGACCGATTTAATGCTTTGCATCAAAATAACGTTGTCCTTATTTAGCTCAACTTGCTAATCTAGTAACTACACTGAACAGGGTCCTCTGATTCCCTACCAATGTAACATTAGATAGTGACCCTGTTGAAAAACGACCCCAGGGGTAATTTCTTAACGTTTTAAGTTGACCCCGATCAAAATCTAACGTTAAATTTTGATCAAAAACGGTCATTGAAAAGTGATAAACGATAAATTTTGATCAGTAATTGAGTCTTTTTTAACGGCTAGTTAAATGTTACATACATGATGTAAATGTTTAAAATGGATTGTCAGAGAGAGAGAGAGAGAGAGAGAGAGAGAGAGAGCTGTACTAAAACCTCAAAAAAAAAATCTTTTTATCAATCTATCTATCAAATTAATACATGACACACTACCACCCCGGGGAGTGCTTTTTGCAAAAACGTAAATTAATTACATTTGTTTGATAATGAATAAAAATGAAACGTATTCATAATAGTAATCAAGACTTATGTTCAAATATAACTTTTAAATCTTTTATTTAGTATTTTCATACATATCATTGATAAGTAAGTATTCTACCGAAACATTAAAAATGATTTCTCATTTCCCCATGCGCACTTTCTAACACAACTACAAATAGATCGGCCGATGAAAATAACTGCTTTATTGAATATGTAATAGGGATTTAAACACGGGTCTCTGACACAAACGTTCAGCACACTCTAGCTTAAGGGTTAACCCACTAGCAAGAGCTAGTAGGAATGCCATATCACTCACACTACCACATTGTCCCCCTACTTTATTAAGAGTCGTCCCCGACTCTTACGCTGTGTCAAAACCTGTGGGGCGAAGTACTGAGGACAATCTCTCTCCCAACGTGGGCGCTAAATGTAACATAGACATTTTTAGGCCTCTGATGGGATTTGAACCCCGGTCTCTGACACACAAGTCGAGCACTCTACCAATCGAGCAAAAGGGTTAACCCACTAGCTAAACTAGTAGGAATGCTATATCACTCATACCACATATACTCGGGAATTTTACGACAGTTTTCACAATATTTCTTTTAATTCCTTAAAAAGATAAAACCATGTGCATTATATTCATAGTACATTATACATGTAAATATAAATAATACTTCTGTAGTCCAGATCAAGAAACTGTATCAGTAATAGAATGTATTCTTTTTTTTTTTTTACATTGTAATTGATTTGACTATAATTGGTAATTTTTGGGAAAGCCATTTTGACTTAACGATACATGCTTTAAAACGCGCAATGTAATTGGTCAGAGTATTAAAATCCCTGATCATTGCACAGAATTATGCAATCATTCCTAAGTAATTTGAATTCAGGCTGTTTGGGGTTTTTTTTTGGGGGGGGGGTTGTTTTTTTTTTTGGGGGGGGGTTCTTTCTTTGTTTTTTGGTTTTAATTTGTTTTTTTCTTTTAATCACGGACCCTGCGGTTAGGGTGGAGTTAGAATCGGCGATCATATTGTACACAATACATGAATATCAGGGGGAAATTTTTCAAAAGCTTATTCTGTATCAGTCAAAATGCATGTGTCATCAAATTTTAACAACCAATTGTTGAACAGCACGACGTTGGGTAGGTATAAAAGGACTGAGCGGGTGAGTGCGTGTACTTCGAGACGACAGGTATAATTGGCACATCACAGAAACTAAGCATGGAGTTCTTGAAAGTCCTCGTGGTTTTGATCGTAGTTTCACACGGTAAGATTTTTTCATAGAAATACTTTTTTTGTCTAAACCTTTCCACAGTGAATATTGAAATGTATTGGCAAGTATTTTCCAGCTCTAGTAAGAGATTTTACCATTCGAACACGCACAAAATGGAGTGCACGTAATGCTAGTCTTTTGAATATCATACAGATTATTAACTGTTTATCTTATTTTCACACAGGATCGCTATCAAAGCCAGTGAGTTCTGAGGATGAAATACGTGACATCGTCGGAAAACTAGAGAGACTCGCAGCAAGCTTAAGACAGTATGTAGTTGACGGTAGTAGGCCTGAGAATTCTATGAGCAGTATCGTGCCAGAAAGCGGGTCTACGTCAGAATTCCCTATCCCCGATACCAGACCGCTCGGGCTTTGGGGACTCGATGACAAAGAACTTGATCCCTCCTCTCCAACATACAAATGGCTATACAAAATGTTCGGAAAGCTTCTGAAGCCATACTTCAGCAGTTTCCCAAGTGGACCGTATTCACGTAAGTACAATGTAAGAAATACCAAGTCGCCATGAAATGCTTTCAAATGGCTAATTGTGGATTCAGTACATTTCAATCTTTCATTGACGTCCCTTGGATTTTCAGTGGAGATGCAGTTAACACCACGTAATGTTGTCACAATGCTGAATGCATGGTACAACAACGCTGACCAAATGATGACCAAAGAACAGACTTTTGTTAACGTTGTCAGAGAGCTCTTGGATGCCCATTTCCAGTGTGCAACGTCAAGAATCAACCAAATAGTTTTCTGTGAGTATAGCATAGTCCTGACCTAATCCGAAATGCATTCTTTAAAGTTTTGGCAGATGTAATTTGATAAGTGCACGATTCTCGTATGAAAGAAATGTTATATATATACTTTATAAATAAGTCTTTCGTGCTACAGTGAGGGACGAAAAATATTGCAACATTTAATTTTCAAAATTTCATTAAAAAAATGCATCGCAAAGAAAGTTCTTGGTCCAATTAGAAATACAAGATACCAAAGTGTAGGCATTTTGGGCAGGTTTTTTTTTTCTCAAGTCCAATAAAATGACAAACCATGGCATTTCAACACTCTACACATTGAATATTCATATTTTTTTTAAAATTCCAATTATATCGATTGTTTAATGAGATGCGTAGTATAACAAAAACTACTGTGTCCTCTCGCTTCACATCCTATGTATTGTGTACAAGAACTGTTAATATGAAAATTTTCCAGATGTTTTTAAGGAACAAGTACGTGCAATGACCGAAGATGACTGGAAAATCAACACTCGCGTGAGGAAAGTTCTAGGGAATTGGATAACGGATACGGCCATTGTGGGCAAAGTCGCCCAGAAAATTGTTCTGGCAGCGCATAGACATGCCTACGGGGACATAATGGAGCACATTGAATATTCCCAACTTAATGGTACTTGTAAAACCTTCTGATACTGTATACCGTTAAGTAAGCTTGGTTTTATTATCTTATATTGTTACAAATGTTTCAGATATCATGGAATTCCTTCCCAAAATGAAAATGTTCATGTGGAAAGCTGAGCAAAATAAATGGACACCAGTCGTGTTCAATGAGAAACTGAATCAACTTTTGACGGACTATGACGCTGTCTTTCAATGTCCGAGTGTGCGTGATCTTTGGAAATTCCACCAAACAATTGTTAGACGTTTTCAAGAGAGGTAATTAAGGCTTAAAGTGAACAATTTTTGTCCTTTTACTACATTTTTCTTTCTTGCTAGATATCTTCACTAGTAAAACCGGATTCCTATCATGTAACGATTCCGATGAACGTTTTTTGGAAACGTAACTTAAATAACTTAAATTTGAAACAGGTTATCCGAAATCAAACCCTTTGCTGAGACAGAGGCTTGGCTAAAGGAAGTCCTACCCACATACATGACTACAGACGCCACCCCCGCCATTACTGCCATCCTACAAGTGTACAAGGACTACGTCCAGTCGGTCATGCTGCAGTTAGAACTAGTGGAGAACCACGTGACCAGCGGAAATACGGCCGACATCACGAATTTCATGTCCCAATTCCTCGGTAAGGATTTGGATAACGCGTAATACTAGTATGCATAATTGAATTGAGCTTACAATCAGTTATAAACTATTGCAGTTTAATTTTAAGGAAATATGGAACTTTATGATTATACATACAATTGCAGCACCGCATCAGCTCCAGTATTTGCAGTCCATCTTTGAATTCAACATTAAGAATATCCGCGAAATCATGGAAATGGGACAAATAAGGAACGAAAATACCGGTAACGGACGTTCCAAGGGTAGATGTACCGAATTCAATGAGAGGTGTAGATGAAACGGACGCATGGACCGCATGATGTATGAGATATCGACAAGTTATGTCCAAACCGTGTGGAAAGGATTATTCCTGACAGATCATTGACCCTGTTGTAGTGCTTTCAAAAACTTCTTTGCTTAAAATAAAATATCAAACATTTGTATACTTTTTTCTCGGCAAGGCGAGGCAAATAAACCTGAGTAATTAGTACTCAGTTTCTTGGAATTTGCAAGGATGGATATTCTAGTAATCGTATTTAACAGATGGTGCAGGTGTTCTGATAAATTCTTCTTTCACTTTATAAAGAATATTTAGAATACAAAATTCTAATTTTGCGAACGCATTTAACAAATGTATTCGTTACAACATTTCATAATCCATTAATGTTACGTCGAGTAACGTCAATTTCGACACACTCGAAAGACACTGGTATTCGAACTTGAATTAAGGTAGTACTCTACATCGTCATAATGGATGACTTCCTTTAAAAACATGGATGAAAAAATCGATATCGGCAATATTTGATTTCCTTTTCCATTTTGCATAGCCGAGTAGCTCAGTAGGTTAGAATACCCGACTGCTGACCTGTAGGTCGCAGGTTCGAGTTCAGCAAAGGTTTTAAATTTTTTTCAGATTACCTTCCACTAAAACTATTATTTTTTTTTGACAAAATAAAGTAAATTTGAAAATTTTCAACTTCAAAATATTGTTGTATATATCCTCCACTTTTCATCTACGTCAAATTCCTCTAGTGTAGCATACCTCCTTAACCAAGTTAATAACGCATGTGACCACCATTTGCATTCACGCATGCTTGACAACGACGCCTCATTGATGTCACTAAAGTGTTCAGAAATGCTTGAGGGAAGTTGTTCCAGATGTTGGTTAATTTGTCACTAGCTGATTTGGTAGACCTCGTAGACGTAGTTCCATTTCATCCCAGACATGCTCGATCGGGGGAAACAGCTGGCCAAGGCAAGACATCGACATTCTGTTGAACAAAAGTCCCTGACTACACGTGCAACATGTGGCATTGTGTTGTCTTGCTGCAGAGTGATGTGATTTTGCTGTCTCTGTATGAAGGGTATCACATGGCGCTGAATAATTTCGTCTCGATAGCGTACGCCGGTGAGATTTCCATACAATTTATAGAGGTGGTCCTTCCACGTGCTGTATTCCACCCCACACCAGTGCGCTACCTCCACCGAATTGTCGACCACAGCGGGGTTGGGGTGTCCCGAGTAAAATAAGTAATAACAGCATATTCATATAAAAGTAAAATTCTTTCAAGCGTCGCATATTTTTAGTAAAAACCGTTTGTCAATACATTAACAAATATCCTATCACGTGGGGAAATCCTTTGCTTACCTATTATGTCGTCATACAAGTGACGTAGAACTATTTTTATCCGCTAGACTTTTAGTTGTTTATCACCTCGTTACAGGTGAGATGCACTCAAATCATTTGCAGCTTGGGCTTGATATGTCGACATTAATATGGTAAATTTAAAGAGTGATAAGGATCGGTACAATATCCTCTCAAATATAGCAGTTTCCATAATATCGACTCAAATATTGGGCATTTTCCATTCACATCCAAATCGTATGTAAACGAGGCAAAACATTGTATCTTCCGTATCAAAATCCTAAATCTGCAACTAGTTACCTTTCTGAATATGCCTTGGTCGAAATAAAATATCGTCATCTTTCACCTGTAACGAGTCGATATATAGATCTACATGCGTTGGTTTTCTTTATTCCAAATGACTATACAAATCGGGGGCGATATCAATTTTTAAAGGTCACAGAGTGATGTAAAGATTACTTTATAGTCTTTCGTGCACATATTATATATATGAGACATATATTATAGAAGAAATTTGGGGGGGGGGGGGGGGGATCATCTGACAAACAGATTAAAACACATACAGCTTGAACACTAGATAACGGCAATAAATAGCGAGAAAATATTATGACATTTTCCTCGCGATACTGGGGACAACTTAACCCTGCTGCGACGTTGCACAACACAAGCGTCCTGGTACCGCTCCCCAACGCGACGATACACTCTACAGCTGTATTCTGAATCGCAGATGTCGTCTGCACCACGCTAGTCTAGCAATACGATGACGTTGAAGCAGTATTGGGCGCACCGCTGGACGTCTTCTGATGTTGTGCTCGCGCAGACGATTACGCACAGTTCTTGGACTGATTGGTCGAAGTCCAGGAATTCTGCGAGCAGTCAAACTTGCTGTCTGGAAACGATTTTTTCAGGTACACAAGTCTATAATGTGGTTGTCCTGTTGACGCGACGTCACACGAGGACGCCCAGAACGTGGTCGATCCCGAGTGTTACCAGATTGTTGGAAACGTCTCCATAATCAGTGAAGGAAGCATGGCGATTTAAGGAGGTATGCTACACACCAGAGAAATTTGATGTAGATGAAGCTAAAATTTTGTTCAGAATTCTGTATTGAAACTTATATTTGTACACCTCTAAACAATGTCATTAATATATTAAATCATTATTTAAATCTTTGTTATTTCATATTAATAAGAAGAGATATACTTATATATATATATGATTTGATTTCACAGGCCTGGCTGATTATTACGGGTAGTTAGTCTAAAACAGACTATACCCCAGGACCACTCAGGTGTGAAAATCACAGTTTTATTTACAATATGAATAAGATGCATTTAATCATTATGTATATTTTACACCGGTAATATTGTAAAGAAAAATGATTTATGACATGGTTGTAAACAATATACACTTTGAAGACGAATTAACTAAATCTTAAACAGTTATATAACTCGATTTTTTCCAAATCAAATGTAGTATTTTCTTGTTCACACCAAATATTTACCCTAGATCAATCTCAAACTATTTTTCTTTCACACAATAAGCCCAGTATTTGTTACAATCTTTCATTCTATCACATTTGTAATATGATTTATCATAGCAATTTCTAATAATATGATTCTCTCTCTCTCTCTCTCTCTCTCTCTCTCTCTCTCTCTCTCTCTCTCTCTCTCTCCTAGTTTATGAGATAAACTACCTGAAATTAAGTTTTGTATAGGACAAATTATTACGAAAATGCATGTACAACTTTCTTTTTCATTATCAAAACATAAAATCTATAAAGATAATTGTACAGATAAACCAGATAAGCAAGCATACATGTACCAATTGTGATCCCTGAGTGTGACCCTCTCATTGGTTGGCTATTAGACTTTTATTTTCACTGTAAATAATTATGAGCATAATTGTTTTGTCCAGAAACATCAATAACTAGTACTCTCATCCTTTGATTTATTCTCTCTAAAAGCAATTAATAATAATCATATACTCAGTTTTCATTTATTATATTTAGTTCAGTAAGATTCTATATCACTTTCTTAAGTATGGCTAACGCTCAAGTACGGGTAGATTTTCTAGAGAATGGTAGAGGAGGGCTTTTTCTTCTTTATGGTGGCTTTAAGTATTCTGTCCGGAACAGATATAATGACAGAACCTATTGGAGATGCGTTGACAGACAGTGTCCAGCAACTCTAACAACAACCAACAACATCATCGTGTCATTTGGGAGACAACACAACCATGATGATGACTACGTTGGGCTTGCTGCGGAATCATTTATTAGTGGTGTGAAGAAGAGGTGCCGAGATGAAGCAACAGCGATCCCCACCATTTATGATGAAGAATTAGGAGGACTACGCAATGCTGAATGTGATGATTCAGTGGTGGATATGATTCGACAGATACCAACCTTTCAGGCCTCCAAGTCTGCACTTTATAGAGCCCGTGCCAAGACAACTCCAAAATTACCCACATCACAGGATGACATCAACCTCCATGGACCATGGATCAACACCTTGGCAGGTGAAAGGTTTCTTCTGTGTGATGACACTGATGCACAAGGGCACAGAATCATGATCTTTGCAACCGACACCAACATAAATCATCTGTGTGCAGCGGAAGTAATTTTCAGTGATGGGACATTCTATCCATGTACACGATTCTTCACGCAGCTGTACACTCTTCATGGAAATGTAAATGGAACAATTTTTCCTCTCATCTATGGACTATTGCCTAACAAGAGTGAGGACACTTACAATCGGTTTTTCAATCTCTTGAAGGATTCAGCTAGAAGACTCCAGTCTGTGTTGACCCCAGAAAGTTGGCTGCTGGACTTTGAGATCGCCGCTCAAAATGCAGTTCATCACAACTTCCCAGGTGCTTCAATCAAGGGATGTTTTTTTTCACTTTACTCAGTGTATCTGGAGAAAAGTACAATCCTGTGGATTAACCGTGCGATTCCGGGATGATGAGGACTTCCATCGCCTCGTGAGAAAAACAGCTGTTCTCCCTCTGATTCCTGAACACCAAGTGGAGGATGTGTGGTTTCAGGCGCTGGAAGATAATGAGGATGATGGCCATGATGTCCTACGTTTCAAGGACTATGTCACTGAGACATGAATAGAAGGGCATCTGACGAACTGGAACCACTTTGACAATGATGGGCCCAGAACGACAAATGCCGTAGAAGGATGGCACAACAATTTGAACAGGATGTGTCGACACCCTCATCCGAATATCTATGTGTTTATCCAACTCATTCAGAAAGAACAGGCAGCCAATGAAGCCAAAATCATCCAACTTTCTGCTGGAGGAGTGATTCGGCCAAAAAAGAGGAAATACAGGCAGTTAAACACACGAATTCGGCAGCTTAAGGAAAGATTTCGCCTGGGTGAAATTCAAGTGATGGACTATGCAGATGCCGCATCTCATCTCATTAATTTAGACTGATGTGTTCCTTTTACATGCATTTCTTTATGCGTTTCATTATTAGACTGATATGTTCCTTAAATTTTCTTAAAATAATAATAATAAAAATGTACAAAAATAAAGAATTAATCTCAAGTCTTTCTTTTTTGGAAATGGAATTTTACTGCCCAGTTTTAAAACTAAACCAAATTACCTGTGATTTATTACAAAACAGACTATAGGTTACCTGTAATTATTTTCCTTTGTTCTTTGACACCCTTACCTGTGCACCATTCCCATCTAGCTAAAACCAGTCAACCGTACATATTTCAGAATTTTAGCTAAGTGGGAAGACACCACATTATGTGACCTAAACCATGCTGAAATTAAATAATTCGCCTGTCAAAATTTGCCCCCCACCCCCCACCCCCACCCCCACCCCACACACACGCACACACAAACACCGTCAAAAGTTCATCTTATAAAAGATATGATATATCATATATTTTCCCCTCCACAATCCGGAAGACAAACCCCTGTGGAAATTCTACCCGAAATACCCAAGGAATTGAACATTAGAAAATACAAGTGTCTATGATTACTACAGGTGACTATTTCCACTTGGTGAGTTGAATCAAAGTGTACTACCAGATCTAGTTTTACGCCAGAGTTCTTATCAAAATACAGTAAAACACGAGAGCCAATGGGGTCTAAAGGCGACCGACCGACTCCTCCCCCCCCCCCCCCCCCCCTCCCTGACTTCTTCATGTCTATCCATTATTATTATTATTGTATGGGGGTGGGGGGGTCTTCTTTTTTCAACACTGAAAGCTGTCATAGCGACATTTATTTCGGAAATACTATGTTTGATGGAACTCAATTTTATATTTTATAAATCTGCGTCATTTCACTGTTTCACAGCAAAATGTTTTCGTGGTGGTTACATAAAAAATTTAATGACAATGTAATGTTCAAAGTGAAAGAGGAGTAAGCAAGAAAGATTAGATATTTCCATCCGACGCTCTCTATTTAGACATATACTAAACAATGGTTTATTCAACGTGTGAGGGTAAATAACATATTCAAATAATCGTGATTGGATTTTTAAAGATGGCTACTCCAAGTGAAGCCCCTGTGAGTGAAGCAAAGAAAACGTCAGATGAAACCGAAAGTCTCGAAAGAAATTCCAACGAAAACGCAAATGACAAGTTAGCGGAAAAGAGTAACCTTCACGAATCCACAAAGGACGATGATTCCTCAGGAAGTGAATATGAATCGGCAGAAGAGGATCAGAACATTGTAGATGACGAAGACGAGGAAGTGGAAGAGATCCTGACTGAGGAGGTCAAAAAAGTTAGGAGAGTTTTAATTGTGTACATCAGATTCAGTTCATGGAAGATATAATCTGATCCAGTTTTCATGAAATCTCTCTCGTCATGTAATAGTTACCAACCCCCAGCATTTATGAAATTTGAAAATCTGGGCATGGCCCTCTTTTGGGAAGCAAAAAAAATCTGGTCATAAAGCATAACAACATTTTTGACATGTTTGCCACAATAATGAGTTGGGCTTATCAGACCATTACGCAATCCACTATAAATAAAACATCCAATGAAATCACTGCATCTTGATATTGTGTACATGGATACAAGTGACGTGATCTCATACTGCTGTATTGATAAACACACGCACACCACTAATTACATGTATTGATAGTAGATCAAGTTTGGAAACTTTTTTTTTTAATACAATATTGCTTAAATGATTGAAATAGCCATAACTGTAGGTATGAATACATGCATTTTTATTTGAATCTCTCGCTTTACGTTGTTATAAATAGAACTACATTGTCATTGGTTCCCACTCTTTATGGAAACAATCAGAACGAGCACAACTTTTTAATAGTCACTGATGTCAAAGGTTAATGCGAGGTAACGAATCAATAACCCTTGACTTGTGAAGATGTTAATAATGGGGGAAAGTATGACCCACTGGGTCATAAAAAGTAATTAGGTTATGGGGTGTAACCCAACAAAATTGGATGAGTTGGCAATTATGCATTAACCTTTCATGTAAAATGTAACATAATTGTAGCTGTGTCAAAAAAAAAAAAACCAGGAGTCCCACAAAGCAGAGTTCATTTATAAACATGACATCAGATGTGCTCAGCATTATATGTCAGCAATACATAGAATCACAAACATATTGCATGAAGTGATAGTACATCAGTACGCAACTTCCGAGATATCAGCTCTTCTGCGATAGAGGTGCGTTTAGTGTTCTGTTGAACGCTTGGGTGGGTACAAGATGTATACATATACTATAGACAAGCTATGTAACTACGGATAAAAGTAATGAAAGTGTAAATTTTGTTTATATCAGCTGTTGGTATGCATTAAACTGATCATATTACGGTAAGAATAATATTTGATTGAATTATAGAGGTGCGCGGTATTACCGGTATACCGGTATGTTTTCGCTACCGGTATGTACCGCGGTACACGAGGCCAAATACCGGTATGTTCAAGTCCGACAACTCTTAACAAAAATATAAAATGGAAACAAAGCATAGATATAAAAATATACAATATAAAATCTAAATATATCTATACATTAAAAAAATAAATATTTATTAAAGAAACAAACATCAACATTTGTATACGTTGTGACTCACTTTATTTACATTGTCTCTTCGTCATGATGTAATGAAAGGTATGTCTAACTACAGTACACAATCGGCAATACGTATCAAGTATTTTAAAAAATAAAACGATTTGATTTTTAATAAAAACATATCAAAATTTTTAAAAACTGATAGAAATAAATTTCATTTCAATAAGAAAACCTTTAATATTTGGTAGACTATAAAATTGTTTTATGTTGTATGCTTTATGCGGGTCATATACCGTTCCCGCCAATTAGGCAAACCCCGAGTAAAATGGAAGTAGCAGACACGGATTTTGAGATCGTACCAAATAAAAGAGCAAAATCCTCAATTTGGAAACAGTTTGGTCTGAAGAAAAGGAAGTCAGATGGAAGGATTGAGGAAAGTGTTGCGATTTGTAAACTATGTGACTCTGTGATCAAGTGTGCGGGAGGTGGCACTTCTAATCTTACAGCCCATTTACGCCGTCACCATCCACTACAAGTTACAAGTACTGCTACAGCTACCTCTGAAAAAAGTAACGCCGCGTCCCATGGTTTTCAGCCACAATCTCTGACTGTAGCTGGGATGTTCGCTAATAGACAGCTTTATAAATCTTCATCACCCAAAGCAGTGGACATTACGCAAAAAATTGCTAAATTTTTGGTCAAGGACCTTAGACCTTACAGAATGGTTGACAGCCCAGAGTTTAGAGATATTATCAATGCATTGGACCCGAGATACCAAGTTCCATCTCGAAAACAATTTAGTGAGGCCATCATCCCTAAAATGTACAACGCAGTGAAGGAAAATGTACTAAAAACCTTGTCATCAGCAACACAGGTAATTGTGATAAGATATTTTATTTTGTCATCAACGACACGGGTAATTATGAAAAAAAAAATTTCATTTTTGAGATAAAGTAACACTTAAGAAAAAGAAAATACATAGTCACTATACACACATTTTAATTAACACTTTACGACAGTGTATGTTTAATGTTTATATTGTTTACCGAGTTCATAATTACAAAAATATATTCTGAATTAATTAAGGTGGCAATCACTAGTGATGGATGGACCTCGAGGTCAACCGAGTCATATGTCACTGTCACGGCAACCTTTGTTGATGCAAATTGGGAGATGCAGAATTATGTTCTTCAAACCAGGCCCATGCCAGAAAGTCATACAGGTTTGTTGTTTTAAATTTCATATTACACAATGTATATTGGATGATATTTCCTTGACCCTTGTGTAACTTACTTATATGAAAAATTAGAGAATTAGAAATCGATGAAATAAGAAAGTAATAATTTAATTAATTTTGAATGTATTTTACAGCTGAAAATGTGGCATCTGTCATCAGGGAGGCCTGTAAAGAATGGAAACTTCCAAGTCCTCTTGGTCCTCCGCCACTGGTGTCTGACAATGCAGCAAATATGTTAAAAGCAGGGCAGATAATTGGGTGCATTCACATAGGATGTTTAGCTCACACTCTGAATTTAGCAGCACAACGTTCCCTGAAAGTGAAAACTGTCTCTAATCTGTTGGCCCGTATCAGAACCATTGTTGCATTTTTTCATCGCAGCACTGTGGCAGCATCAGTTTTAAAAGCCAAGGCAGAACTGTTGGCTATCCCAAACCACAAACTCAAAATTGATGTGTGTACCAGATGGAATTCTACCTTTGATATGATTGAGAGATTTCTAGAAATGCAGGCTGCTGTCATAGCTTCACTTAGATGCAAGGAATTATCACATATTAAGAACAAGGATATAAGCAACCTAAGTGATGAGAGTGTCTCTCTGGCAGAAAACATTGCAGCTTGTTTGAAACCCTTAAAGGACATGACCACTATGCTCTGCACTGAATCCACTCCAACTCTTTCTGTGATTATGCCACTTCATCGACAGCTCATCACCAACATTCTAGTCGCAAAAGAGGATGATTCCCACACAGTTGTGGAGATGAAGAAGCTTATGAAAAATGATTTGGAATCAAGGTATGCAGACAAGAAAGACTTTCTCAACATGGTGTCAGCCATTGATCCTCGTTTTAAATCTTTACCATATCTCACTGATGAAGAAAAGACAGATGTGTTTGACCATGTCACGCAGGAAGCAGTACGTCTAGCAGGAGCCAAATTGAAACCATTTGTTGTGAAAACAGAAAAAGATGAAAGCACATCTACGATTGTTCAGCCTAACTTGCCCTTATTGCCTGCGCTTCCTGGTGATTCAGAAATTCAGATTAAAAATGAAACAGTTGTTGAAACCAGCAGCAAGACAGGAACATTTGCAGATTCCTCCTGTGTCTTGCATGACATTTTGGGTGATGTATTTGTTACTTTAGTAGAGCCACCAAAATCATCCCTTGAGTTAGTACAGATGGAAGTCATCAATTATAAGAGTGAGCCATCAATTCCACTAAAGGCCAATCCTTTAAACTGGTGACGTGACCACAAGACCAAATATCCACAGCTGTGTGATCTAGCTAAATCTTTCCTCTGTATCCCAGCCACAAGTGTGCCTTCAGAGAGGGTGTTCTCAACTGCAGGAGACATTATAACTGCACAACGGGCTAACCTTAAAGGAAAGCATGTGGACACTCTGATCTTCTTGAAAAAAAAATATGATATAAGATCATATAGATTTAAAACAGTTCAATTAATCCATCCATTTACCAATGTTCATTGTTTATTATAGTTTGTTACTTTTGCGGGTTTTTTTTATATTCTTTTGTTTATAATAGTCATTCCTGTTGATTCTAGTCATGATACAGAGACACTGCTGTATACTAAGTATATACTATATACTTACTTTTATGTTGTTACTGGTTTCAAAATAAAATTTGACAATATATTTCTCTTTTTATATTGCATCGAATAAATTAAATACCATTTGCAATCAATTAACTATTACCTGCTAATTATATACAATGAATCACAACTAAAAAACGATAAAAATTAAATCATATTACTTAAAGGTAAAATGTGCGGTATACTGTGGTATGTACCGCGGTATTGTGCAAATACCATGGTATACCGCGGTACTTTTTTTTTTGGCGGTACCCAACCCTATTGAATTAGGCCATTAGATTAAATATAAAATTATTTTTATATCCTCTTCTGCACGAGTGATATTCTAATCAAAGAAAAATGGTGATTATCGATTTTTGTTTGAGCTGTTTCATTATTAGATACAACTAAACTTACTAATATTGTGTGCCCCTGCAGTTTGGGTGGTTGCATGATGTCTGATAATCGGCCTTTAGGCAATATATGAAGGCAGTGATAAGCATTTGTACCCACCGCGTGTGGACGATAGTATGTTTTGTGTCTCACTGTGCATAAGAGTTCCACAAAGGGGAAGAACTATTGGGTAACTCAGAAATTGCGTGTTGATTAATATATTTGAAATAAATGTTTTCTTTTGTATCAGAAATTTTACCATTTCTTCTTTAAAGGAAAGAAGAAGTGAAGCACAAGTTCAGAAACAGGAAGGAAATGATTTCTTCAAGAAGCAGGAATATGAAGAAGCTGTGAAATCGTATAGTCGAGCACTTAGATTATGTCCCAAGGACTATGTCAAAGACAGATCCATTTTATACTCAAACAGGGCAGCATGTAAGATGAAAAAGGTATTCATTTTTATGTCATGTATTTTAGTTTAGATCACTGTATTGTAAATGATATAAGCAAGGAAAAGTTTGTATGTGTTGTAAGCGGCCTGTTTTATTATTAGACAAAGTAACTGAACACCATCAGGTATCTTGTTAGATATTCTTACAGTGTGATCCCCATAATAAAGAAGACATTTATTCCTATAGTTTAACAAAATAACCTTATTCCTATCAATGTTTCGTGATATGTGTATAACATCATGGGGGGTATCTTTATTCCTCTTTTTAAGGTTTTTCTTTTACAAATTTATTTGATATCAAGAATGAGTATGAAGAAGCAATCGTAGACAGTAACAGTGCTTTGGAGCTTCATCCTCAGTATCTGAAGGCATTGCTACGTCGAGCAGAATTATACGAGAAAGTAGAAAAGCTGGAGGAGGCGCTGGCGGACTACCAGAAGGTTGTAGAGATGGACCCCTCACAGCACACAGCCAGGGCTGCATGTATTGTAAGTCAGAAATCTTTTTAAAAAAGCAGTAAGTCTGCATTTCTGGTAAATAATAAAGATTAATAGAATCCTTCATTAGTACGAGTGTGGGATAGGGAAATTCCACCGAGGGGACAAGATTCGCAGTCTAGGACGAGGCTTTGCCGAGTCCTAGACAGCGAATCTTGTTCCCGAGGTGGAATTTCCCTATCCCACACTAGTAAATAATGAAGGATTATTTTTCTCACATTTTATCTACAGTTTAGTGCACAAATTTAGGAGCTTTAAGAAAATTCTGAATTATCAAAATCCTCATTTGAACTTCAATGCAAAAACTAATTAGATAGGCAGAAAGATCATACCCAAAAATGGTTTACACTGTAAGTGTAAACTAAAACTCCAAGGTTGTCCAACAGAAAGCTATATACATTAAGATTTAAAGATAACAATGTAAAATATTTTTACTTCACCGTGTAACGTAAATCTTCACCGTGTAACGTAAATCATAGAAAATATATGACGTCACAATCCAATGACGTCGCAGCAGTGTGAGACAGAAAAATCTCACATGGCTGTCTCACATGGGTAAAGTCGATCTCACACTGGTGATAATGTGAGAAGAAGGTGTGCATGTTACATGTATGACTTCAGGTGATCCTCGATGGTTTGAACTTTGATCTCTTGAAGTTTGTGATCTCTCAAATTAATCTCCTGGTCCTCATTTTTTCCCTCTCTATAATATACATGTACAAATTTACTCTTGTTCCCTTAAACTCCCAATCTCTTCATTTCTTGAAGTAAAATATAAGTCTTGTTATATATAATCCTTTAAAAGTTATTCCCAATATCTTAAAGTCCTACTTGTTTATATAAGCCATCTGTTACCCTTGACCAAATCAGTACCTAGTGGACAATACCTGAGATTGATTGATTGATTGTATATTGTTTAACGTCCCTCTTGAGAATATTTCATCTTATGGAGACGTCACCATTGCTGGTGAAGGGCTACAAAATTTAGGCCTATGCTCGACGCTTATGGTCTTTGAGCAGGGAGTGATCTTTATCATGCTGTGACACGGGACCTCGGTTTTTGCAGTCTCATCTGAAGGACTGCCCCATTTAGTTGTTTCTTATGACAAGCAAGGGGTACTGAGGACCTATTCTAACCCGGATCCCCATGGGACCAATACCTGAGAGATGGCTATTATCATGAAAACAGGGACTGATAGATTGGTCTAATTAACGAAGACTCTTCCTCGGGTATTCCAACCTGGGAATTAATTAGTGTGTTGAATGACTGACTGCAAACTAAAGTTAGACTTAACGCTAACTTTGAGATATACGTGAATTTATTACTGGAACAAACAACAAAATGAATAAACACAAATAAAAATATTTGGTTTCCTTATTCATATTTCAGATGAAGTTTTATGATTAAGTAGTGATGAAACGATTGTTGCCGATGATCGATTGTCGGTCGTTCAGAGACCTATGATGCTACTGATCGATTACAAAATAAAAGTCGCCGATATCGTTGACCAAACAAAATCCGGAAATCACGTCAACTTTGTTCAAATTTTATTTTCTGTATGTCAAACCCAATCAAAATCAAGCAAACAAAATGGTGGGAGATATGAAGGATGGTAACAACGACATTCAACAGTCAAATAAAGGAGTATATCTCTGATATGTTTGAAATATTGAGATTATAAATAAATTTTTGAAACTCTAATTTATTTATCTGTGAACAAATAAAACAAAGAAGAATTCAAATGTTGTTCCATATGCTTAATGATTCTGTTATCTATTTTGAGAAAAAGCCATTTAAATGACATTTCCGATTATTAATCGATTACATGTTTCCGATTATTACCGATAATCGATTATGGTTTTTGGTCCACTATGATTAAGTATATTACTTTAGGGGAACAAAATTATACAAAATTTTACTAGTGCAAGCCTAACAAGATACAGAGTTATATTCAATTTGCGTAAAACTTAAAACCCATAGATCAGCGTTCCGATTTCCGGTCTCAAGAAAACTCAAACTATCAACCTTTTCCAAAATTTTATTGTGATCCTTGGACTTTGAGCTCTTAAGAGGCACGTAAACATGTATTATCAGGTGTGCATATTGCAAAAATGTTACATGTATAATCTGGTATACATGTTCTTTGTAGAATTAGGTGTACATGCTACAAGTATGAATAGGTGCGTAAGTGTGTTTGTTGTAAACATTTACTAATAGAGGACAGCAACTCCATGTTTAATAGTTACATGTGAAGACATATCGGATAAAACCAGCATACAGTAAAACACACATATAGGGAACAGACAATAATGATTTCTTATAAACGTAATTCTTTGTATCCAATAAGTTCATAATACGTCTTAAAACCTACAGTAAAACTCACCAATAGTGAAGTGGTGGGGACAAACAATTACAGTAAAACACACTTATAGTGAAGTGCTGGGGACAAACAATTACAGTAAAACACACTTATAGTGAAGTGCTGGGGTCAAACAATTACAGTAAAACACACTTATAGTGAAGTGCTGGGGACAAACAATTGCAGTAAAACACACTTATAGTGAAGTGCTGGGGTCAAACAATTACAGTAAAACACACTTATAGTGAAGTGCTGGGGACAAACAATTACAGTAAAACACACTTATAGTGAAGTGCTGGGGACAAACAATTACAGTAAAACACACTTATAGTGAAGTGCTGGGGACAAACAATTACAGTAAAACACACTTATAGTGAAGTGCTAGGGACAAACAATTACAGTAAAACACACTTATAGTGAAGTGCTAGGGAAAAACAATTACAGTAAAACATGCTTATAGTGAAGTGCTGGGGACAAACAATTACAATAAAACACACTTATAGTGAAGTGCTCGGGACAGACACTTTTTGATTTGTTATAAACGTAATTCATTATATTCAATAAGTTAATGAAATGTTTTAAAACTACAGGGAATGAAAATAACTTTGGTGTAAGCTTGAATTCATTGTAAGCTTGTTCGTTGTATCTGTGATTTACTGTATTAGTAAACAATAAAGTCTGTAGGTTTACATTGGCACTGGTAATGTAAAAGTCCCGATCATGGTTTATGCATGCAAAATTGTTCTTTTAAAAGTATTGAGTTACGGTTTATTATTGAGTTGCAATATATTACTTTATATATGCATAAATTTCATGTATAGTGATGACTATTTCTTTTCATGTAAGAGGGGGTAGAGGGAGAGGGTGTTAAAATCTTCTGATGTTATTTGAGAGTTAAACCCTACTAACGATGTTTTCTTTGTTTTACAGAGATTACCAGACCAGATCAAAGAGAAAAATGAAAAGATGAAGGAAGAGATGATGGGTGGGGAATGTTGTAGATTTTGTTTACACAGAAATTTTACATGTAATCTAGAATCTGGTGGGCCATGTATAAATCTAGAAAATCTCAAGGTCACTAGAACGCCCATCTCATTGTGCCTCAATCTATGACAGAAGGCTTAGCCTTACATTGAATTTCTGTAACCCCCAACTAATTAACAAACACACCTGTGTACATTAAAAAAGGAAAAGTTACCGATTACCTCAGCATTCTGTAAAACATGTTACCTGTCTGTGCCTTTGGAAAGTGATGATGTCCTTCCATCCATTCGTTTTTTGTTTTTTTTTCATTTCTATTGCATATTAAGCGGAAACTGTTACAATTTTAATCTATTTCAATCTCCCTTGTAGTTATGCCCCTTTATATGAAAATTTAATATTATAAGGAGTCTGGTTTGTTCATGTAACTCCTCCTAGTTTTCAAGTAAGGACCTTCTTATTTTGCAGAGTGTTTGTATTAGTATTGAAGATGTATGACAAAGATTAGATTTCGTTTTTGAAATTTTTGAGAGAATTACAGGTCGTTGGATTTTTGAAATCTTACTATAGTATGTAGAGAGTATGCCACAGCTTAATGGCCGATACTACCTTAATAAATAAATTTCTGCAACTCATGACATTTTTGCCATGTTGGCAAATCAGTGTCTTGGAAAACAAACTACGTGATATAACAATCTACATAAGTTTGTGATGTATAAACATTTCCAGTACTCTTGTTTACAGGAAAGTTGAAGGAACTGGGAAACATGGTGCTGAAGCCATTCGGACTGTCCACGGATAACTTCCAGCTGAACCAGGACCCAAACAGTGGGGGTTATAGCATCAATTTCAAGCAGGGTTCCCCCTCATCATGACACAACTGATTCCCAGAATTCTCTGTTCAATGATCTGTGTAGTGCTGGCTGACTCCGTAAATGTTTCATCTGTCTTTCAGAAGATTGTTTTGTGCACAGTTAATCGTTTCCTCAGTGTGAATGTGGATCAGGATGAATATTTGTACAATGCTATAAGCAGCTTTACATTATGTTATGTACATGTTTGTATGATTGAGCTGAAAATAAAATTGAGTGTGCATGGATATTGTGCTATACATGTTTTGTTCCAATATTCAGATCTCAACATTTTTAGCTCAAGTGAGCTTTTCTGATCAAAATTTGTCCGTTGTCGATGGTGTCGTAAACTTTTCACATTTTCTTCTTCTTCTTCAGAACCACCGGACCAATTTCAACCAAAATTATTTTTTGGTGAAGGGGATTTAAGTTTGTTCAAATGAAGGACCTTGTCCCCTTCAAAGGGAAGATAATCACAACAAAGCAAAAATAGGGTGGGTCATTTAAAAATCTTTTTCTCAAGAACCACTGGGCTAAAAGAGCTGAGATTCATATGACAGCTTCCTGACATAGTGCAGATTCAAGTTTCTTAAAACCATGGCCCCTGAGAGTAGGATGGGGCCACAATAGGGGATCAAAGATTTACTTGGTAACATATAGGGAATATTTTTTAAAATCTTCTCAAGAACCACTGGACCAGAAAAGTTTACATTTACATGAAAGCTTCCTTGTAATGCAGAATTAAGTTTCTTAAACCATTGCCCCCAAGGGTTGGGTGGGGCCACTATGGGGGATCAAAGTTTTACATACAAATATATAGGGAAAATATTTTAAAATCTTCTCAAGAATCACTGGAAAAGAAAAGTTTATAATACATGTTATGTACATGAAAACTTCCTGACATAGTACAGATTAAAGTTTGTAAAAATCATTGCCTCCAGGGGTAGGGGGGCCACAATAGGGGATCAAATTTTACTTAGAAACATATAGGAAAAATCTTTAGAAATATTCTCAAGAACAATTGGTCCAGAGAAGTTTACATTTACATAAAAGCTTCTCGACAGTGCAGATTCAATTTTGTAAACATTATTGCCCCTGGGCGTAGGGTGGGGCCACAATAGGTGATCAAAGTTTTATAAACAAATATGTATATTGTGAAAATCTTAAGATCCACTGGGCCTTTACATGAAAGCTTTCTGACATACATGTAGTACAGATTCAAAGTAAATATCATCCCCCCCCCCCCCCCCCCCAATAGGGATCAAAGTTTTACATGCAAATATTTGTGGTAGTATGGGTTTTACTTTTACTTTTATTTCTGGATTTCGATCCCGATGTAAATTATTCACCCGTTGTATTTGACCACGCCCACTTTATCTTTTAGCCAATAACTTTAATGACAGTTTCTATTGTCTAATTTGCTATATAAAGCCATGCAGCTTACTATTCGTGGAAGCGAGACAGCTGGCCTTGCTAGCTACTCTTCTCCTTCCATTATTCCTATTTTGGTATTACGTTTTGTTCGTCTACTTTGAATTATTATTAAAATGGTATTGCCATGTTACATGTACATCATTTGATGTAAACTTTTAACAATTAAATATTATATAATCATTTAATTTTTATGTATTTATCATACCCAATTTTAAAAAGTAATACATGTGTGGGGAATAAGGGCTAAATTTTGTGGAAATACATGGAATTGTTCTCGATTACCCAGTCCAATTCTTACTTTTAAGCTGGCAAGGAGTGTGATATAATATTCATTCACAATCAATTTCAAATTCTGTTGTCATGGAGGTATCAACAGATATCTGCCTAAGCACTGGAAAGTTTCATTTTTATTTCTTCTAGAGATGGCAATACCATTTTAATAATAATTCATTTAATTGTTCTCAAATGCTTGTTTTTATACAAGTAGCAACAATAAACAAACAAGAGGCTCATGGGCCACATTGCTCACCTGAGTCACCTTGGGTCATATTCAAAGACTTTCCTTAAATATGTAGCAGGTCTGGCGTTCGTATAGTCTGTACTTCGCGTTGTGTTTGTTTCATTTTATTTTGATAGTGGCGACTTCGAAACGACCCAACTACACTATGATTTTAAACTTGAAAATAAATTCAATAGAAATGAAAATAAGAGAAATAACACTTTACGAATTTATTACCAGTATGAATGTGACAAATACACACTCCTAAAGCCTAGAACTTAGCCTAGAAACTATCAAGAAATCTCCCAACCCAAAGGTAATATAATAATTTAGTAAGTAAAAAGTAAAACATCAAATATCATTTATTGTCCCACACTGGCCTTCATGTGGCCTCAATAGCATAGTATAAAAACAAGAGGCCCATGGGCCACATCGCTCACCTGAGTCACCGTGGCCCATATCTGAAGACTTTCCATATATATTTGCATGTAAAACCTTGGTCCCTATTATGGCCCCAGCTACCCCTGGAGGCCACAATATTTGCAAACTTGAATCTACACTACGTCAGAAAGCTTTCCAATCTCTACCCAGAGTTGTCGTTCCTTGCTCTCACTTGCACTTCTGTTAACGTCTCAAAATAAGCAATGTTATTCCTCGTGTAAATCCACTTTTTTTACGGCTAATAAAACTAAGAACTATTTTATAAAATATCTGGAAAATGTAGGACAAGCAACTATTTGTATATTTTTTTCCAGTACTATATATTCTTCATGTACTTATCTATAGGCCTGGTGCAATAGAACTACCCAATATCTACGTTTCAACCCAAATCAATGCTTCTTGTGTCACAAAAAGACTTGATATCTGCTCATTATTTATTTATTTATGTATATTTTTGTAACTGAAGTCAAAACCATACTTTATTTGAGCATACGTGCCATTTTACAAAAATCTTGTAAAACCCTTGAGACGTTTACAGAGGTGTAAGTGAGATCAAGGAACGACAACTCTGGTTAGAGATTGAAAGCTTTCATGTAAATGTCAACTTCTTTGGCCCAATGGTCCTTGAGAAGATTTTCCCTATATTTGTATGTAAAACTTTGACCCCCCCCCCCAACTTGTGGCCCCATCCTACCCCACGGGGGCCATGATTTGAACAAACTTGAATCTGCACTATGTCAGAAAGTTTTCTTGTTAATATCAGCTTTTCTGACTCAGTGGTTATTGAGAAGATTTTAACTATATATTTGTATGTAAAACTTTGATCCCCTATTGTGGCCCCATCCTACCCCCGGGGGCCATGATTTGAACAAACTTGAATCTGCACTATGTCAGAGAGTTTTCATGCAAAAATCAGCTTTTCTGGCTCAGTGGTTCTTGAGAAGAAGATTTTTAAAGTTTTTCCCTATATATTTGTATGTAAAACTTTGATCCCCTCTTGTGGCCCCATCCTACCTCCGGGGGCCATAATTTGAACAAACTTGAATTTGCAATATGTCAGGAAGCTTTCAGGTAAATTTCAGCTCTTCTGGCCCAGTGGTTCTTGAGAAGATTTTTAAATGACCCCACCCTATTTTTATGCCCCCCTTTGAAAAAGAGGGGGCATATTGTTTTGCAACAGTCGGTCTGTAGACCATGTGTTGTCAGCTCAATATCTTTCGACCCCTTTGCTTGATAACAACCAAATTTGGTACAGGGGTTGCCCCTGGAGAGTAGATGATCCTTATTGATTTTCAGGTCACATGGTCAAAGGTCAAGGTCAAACTGCTGGTCTTTACCCCATGTGGTAGACCATGTGTTGTCCACTCAATAACTTTTTACCTCTATGCATGATAACTACCAAACTTGGTACAAGGGTTGCCCTTGGAGAGTAGATGATCCCTATTGACTTTCAGGTCACATGGTCAAGGTCAAACCTCTGGTCTTAAGCCCATGTGTTGTCCGCTCAATATCTTTTGACCCCTTTGCTTGATAATAGCCAAAATTGATACAGAGGCTTTCCTTAGAGAGTAGATGATCCCTATGGATTTTCAGGTCAAAGGTCAAGGTCAAACTGCTGGTCTTAACCCCATGTGGTAGACCACGAGTTGTCCGCTCAATATCTTGAGAACCATTCACTTGATTGTAATGATATTTCATATGTGGGTTGGTTATAAAAAGAAGAGGACCCCTATTGTTTTTCAGGTCAAAAGGTTAAAGATCAAGGGTCAATCTACTCTGGACATAGGAATATACTGTCCACTCAATATCTTGAGAACCCTTTGCTTGACAGACATCAGACTTGGTACATCATCAGGAGAAGATGACACCTATTGATTTTGAGGTCACATGGTCAAGGGTCAAACTGGACATAGGAATATATTGACCACTGAATGTCTCAAGAATCCTTTGCTTGACAGACATCAAACTTGGTACACTGGTATATCTTTAGAAGAAGATGACCCCTATTGATTTTGAGGTCACTTGGTCAAGGGTCAAACTGGACATAGGAATATACTGTCCGGTCAATATCTTGAGAACCCTTTGCTTGACAGACATCGAACTTGGTACAATGGTACATCTTCAGGAAAAGATTACCCCTAATGATTTTGAGGTCAAAGGTCAAGGGTCAAACTGGACATAGGAATATACTGTCCAGTCAATATCTTGAGAACCCTTTGCTTGACAGACTTCAAACTTGGTACACTGGTACATCTTCAGGAAAAGATTACCCCTATTGAATTTGAGGTCACATGGTCAAAGGTCAAACTGGACATAGGAATATACTGTCTGTTCAATATCTTGAGAACCCTTTGCTTGACAGACATCAAACTTGGTACACTGGTATATCATCAGATGACTACTAATGAATTTGAGGTCACATGGTCAAAGGTCAAACTGGACATAGGAATATACCGTCCCTTCAATATCTTGAGAACCCTTTGCTTGACAGACATCAAACTTGGTACACTGGTACATCTTCAGGAGTTGATGACCCTTATTGATTTTTAGGTCACATGGTCAATCCACTCTTGACATAGGAAGATATTGTCTGCTCAATATTTTGAATTGATGATACTACTCTCAATTAAATGATGTGTGTGTGTATAACCCTTTTCAATTTTGCACCATGGGGGGCATATGTGTTTTACAAACATCTCTTGTTGCATTTTTGTGATTATCTCCCCTTTGAAAGGGACATGGCCCTTCATTTGAACAAACTTGAAAGCCCTTCACCCAAAGATGCTTTTGGCCAAGTTTGGTTGAAATTGGCCCAGTGGTTCTGGAGAAGAAGTCGAAAATATAGTAAGTTTACAGACGGACGGACGACGGACAAAATGTGATCAGAAAGCTCACTTGAACCTTTGGTTCAGGTGAGCTAAAAACTACCAGGGTAGACTCTACATTACACGGAGATGCTTGCTCATTTTCATATTCTGAATCAGAGAAGATCTACAAAGAAATTCCCATTATCTTCCTATGTAAAACTATAAAACCCCTTTCAGACCCAAGGAGTCGAGATGTGATAAATTTGTATCTCAACACTAAATGAAATGCTTGAGTATAAATTTGACATGTTGCGATTCTTGACTTTTAAAATAATTTTCCTGTTAATACTTTAAAAACCTTATTATGGTCCCATCCTGACCCCAGTTGTAGTAGATTGAACTTAAATCTTACTACATAAAGATCCAAGTTTTTAAATAAGTTTTGGCTTTTCTGTTCCTGTGCTTTTTAAGATTTGCAAGACATTCCCTTGTAAATGCGCAAAACACTAGACATCAAATAAGACACAATAACCTGTTTAAGGACATAGGATAAATTGTCATCAAATTCTGTAAAAAAAAAATTCAAATGTTATATAGAAACCCATATTTACCACAAAATTTTTAAGATTTTCTTTGTATATTTGTATGTAAAACTTTGATCCCCTATTGTGGGCCACCCTACCCCTGAGGGACGTAATTTTAACAGGCTTGATCTGCACTATGTCAGGAAGATTTCATGTAAATTTCTCTGGGCCAGTGGTTCTCTAGAAGATTTTCCCTATATATTTGCATGTAAAACTTTGATACACTATTGTGGCCCCATCCTACCCCCAGGGACCATGATTTTAACAAACTTAAATCTGCACTATGTCAGGATGCTTTCATATAAATTTGTACTTTCCTGGCCGAGCGGTTCTTGAGAAGATTTTCAAAGATATTACCTATATATTCACAAGAAATTTTTTATCTCCTATTGTGGCCCAAACCTACGCCCAGGAGTCATGGTTTTAACAAACTTGAATCTGAACTATGTCGGGAAGCTTTCATGTAAATTTCAGCTCTTGACTTTTATATTTCAAACATTAATTATTTCTCCACCTTGGAGGTTATTCTGCAAAGCCACTAAAACAGGAACATTATTTCTCGAGTAGAGTACCAGTAAACACGATTCACGCCACAAAGAAAACAAACGACAAAATCAGTTCTGTTTTACTGGTTATTTCAATATCACTGTAACCATAGAAACAGGTTTATTAAAATTCAAAAATAGACTCTTTCTCAACAACTTCTTCTTCATCAAGAATCTGACTAGTGTAAAAGAAAAAATGCATCAAGTAGTGTCACACATCCTTGGATAACATTTCTACGAATCGTGAAACTTGCGAGACAGGATGATACTTGGCTTTTGATACACTTAAACATGGTATCAGTATAAAAAAATTACTGGCATGATGAAGGTGAAATTTACAACAGACTGGAGAGGATATAAAATCAAGGACACTTTGCTGTGACATATTTGCCAACAATGATACAGAATGTTTGTAGTTGTGCGATTGGCTCAGTATATATATGAAATCATACTGAAAATACTAATTAGCATGGCAACTGAGATGATGTGTTGGGTGCATGGCAACACACTAACATGCAACACTAGCAGTAATACTGATACACACCCATGTAGTTATGAGTGTACTTATAAGCATTATGTACAATTCTCACATCTATCACCAAATACTAC